>NW_015632469.1:919150-963630 GCF_001515625.1 Sinocyclocheilus rhinocerous
GTTGAGCTGTTGTTAGCCTATGTATAACAGTTAGTTCTGATCTTTTAATCTGACTGGACAAGAGACTTTCTATTGATATTTCCACTTGTGCGCGTTCTAGACGGGCTGTCAGTCAGTGCAGTTACAGTGTTGCGCCACAAGGTGGTGGAACGTGACTGTCATTCAACTACACGTTCAAAAACGCTGATTCATTCATTCAAAGAGACGCTGTTGAAATCATTTTAACTTTGAGCAGAAGGCTCAGCTGACCAGCTATGCCTCGATGCTAAGACAGAGATTTTGCTTTCCTTGGACATGACAACCTATTTTCACAAATATATATGACTCTGCCTGGAGGACAGACGCAAGTAATCGCACGCACTCAGTCGATCTGTCTTGCATTCACTGTCTGTTTAGGCTTGTTAAGTGCAAATCTACGGAGCCTCTGTACAAATCAGCAAGGTACACATTATGTTATCATTACTAACTTGTTTAATATCCAGTCCACATGCATGAAGTGTAAAACGAGAAGGGCATAACCTTACGAAAAAAGAAAACACGCAAAAATCGCGGTTGCTGTGGTTTTTGCATTCCTCTGCGGTTTGCTCGTCAATAGCGCGGTATTGCGATATTGCGGTTATCGCGACAGCCCTAGCTCTGATCTTTGGTTGCACATATGCAGTCCAGTCAAACCCCAGCAGGCACCAGACGGGTGATCTAGCACCACAGCTTTAGCCCTAATGAGACTCACATAGTTTCAGTGCACACTCATTACTCCGTCAGAAGTGTAAAACGAGAAGGGCATAACCTTACGAAAAAAGAAAACACGCAAAAATCGCGGTTGCTGTGGTTTTTGCATTCCTCTGCGGTTTGCTCGTCAATAGCGCGGTATTGCGATATTGCGGTTATCGCGACAGCCCTAGCTCCGGCGGTTTACTGTAAAAATAATGTTTGGTGGTTTAGCTATAAAATGAAGAAATTAAGACAATACTAAGATATTAGTCATTTTACAAAATCATGCCATCTTTTCTATTAAATACAATTTTTTATTTTACAGTGAAATATTACAATAGTAATATTTTTTCATATATATATGAAAAAATATTACTATTGTAATTTTTTTTTTTTACCAATAACACCACTACTACCAAGTAATATTTCTCATTTCGTTTTTTAGTCATTTTTATTTTATTTTTTTATTTAGTAAATAAATAATAATAATTTTCATTATTAGAATTATCATCATCATCTTCATATAATAATCCTAAAGCAAACCACAAAATCTTGGCCAAATTGTGAATCCCTGCAAAAAAAAATTTTAATTGCATTTTAAAATCGCAATTGCAATTTTTATCAGGAGAATAAAATAAATTAAAAATGTCAAATAAAAAAAAATAATAATAATAAATTGCAATTGTCAATTACAAGAGTAACATTTATTTTTAGTAGTTTTTATATTTTTATTTATTAAAAATAAATAAATAAATAAATGATTATTATTAGTGATGCACCGATACCACTTTTTTCAGAACGAGTCCGATACCGATACTTTCATTTTTGGTACTCGCCGATACCTGTATTTTCACAGCATTTGTAATTTTTTTTTAAATATTGGGTACAGAAACAAAATAATATTAATAATAATAATAATATGAATCATGTTATTTGGCTTCATTTAGCAAACAGATATTACCTTCAGTTATTTCCACACTTAATTATACCTGTTAAAATGTATTGTATAAGCTTTTGTTACTTTCACTGTTCATTTTAATGGCGCATTAGAGCTGCTCCATTGCAGCAGCTCAATACTGTAATCACAAAACGTTTTCCTAAAATAATGCAGGGAACCACTCGTTATATATTATACGAGTGCAATCGTACTATTTTGGTGATGAAATTTGCGTCACGCGCAGTGTACACGGACCCTCGCGTACGAGTAAAAACCGAAGTATACTTTGGCCTTAAAGCAATATGCAACAGAAGTGCGCGCTCTCGGACTCTCTCTCTCTCTTGCTCGCTCGCTCTCTCTCTCGCTCTCTCCTTACCGTCAAATAACTTTAGTAACTTGTGCATTGTTTTACTTACTTGCTTTTGACATATCCGACCGAACTACAAACTTTCCAGTGATGTCTGTGAGATATTCACTCGACAAGCTCGCGCATCTGTGCCGCCGCTCGCTCAATCCACTCAGCGTGCTTTGTTTATCAGCTCGCGCACATCGTCTATCTACTCTCTGTTGTTCTGTTTTCAGTGTTTCTTTTTCTGGACACAGCTCTATTCACACGCTGTTTGGTATCGGGGCATTTTTACGAGTACAAGTACAGGAGCGCAGTATCGGGCCCGATACCGATACCAGTATCGTATCGGTGCATCCCTAACTATTATTATTGTTGTTGTTGTTATTATTATTGTTGCTGCTGTAAATCCTAAAGCATATCATAAAATTTTGGCAAAATTAAAAAAATTATAATAATACTAATAAATAGCAATTCTACAAATTGTGCAGTTCTAATTTAGACTCACAACCAAAAACTAATACATCCCTCCCTTTATATATTACATCCATACTGGAAATGCCAAACGTCAATACAGTGGCATCGAGTATACTAGAGCACAGACATACTGAACACGTCACATACCCAGTGTTCGGAGAGAAGGAGGAATCAAACGTCAACTTCAGCCCTTTAGCCAGCTGAGGAGAAGAAAGCAGCATTCGTGTTAAATGACGAGAATGTAATTCATATCCAATCAAGTGGAGCTCAGTTTTCCGGGTCTGGTACCTGGTCCTCCAGAGTGATCTCCGTGCCCAGAGTGTTGTCAGTGTTCCACTTCTCAGTGAAGGTCAGGCCGTGTTCTGCCCACTTGTACTTGGTCTCCAGCGTTCCTGCTACCTTGCTGGTCTCTGTGTTAGCCGAGCCGGAGCTCTTGAACTCCTACAGCACCAGGAGAACAAATGCGTCACACTGCATTTAGAATGTAGAATTTTAGAATCTTCCAATTTTTTAATTGTGAATTATAAAACAGATAGTTCCGGTCCTTGATTCTGATTGGCTGAGCCGCGTTCGAAGCTGTTGTAAATTACTCTACAAAGTAACATACACCTTTGTTTACGTTTGTCTGTTGCTCAGCAACCACTTTGTTGCAACCACAACTGTTTCTGAGGAACTACATTGTTTGATGGAAGAATACTGTTTTTATTAATATCATTACATTTTATTTGCTCTGTTTCGTTTTGTGAAACCGTACTACGTATATGGAATAACCGTTTTATAAAAGCAATAAGCCCCGTGAAGCCGTGGTTTACAGTGAATTTATAACACCACGGCTTCTTGGGGCTTATTGCTTTATTTTAGAATCTTGAAAACTTGAAGCTTATTATTAAAAACTGGATACTTGCAGTCTAAGAATTCAGAACAAAAAAATCTGCTGTTTGAAAATACACATCTATAAAATTGCCATAACATTTTTTTTTTAATTTAGTTAAATACCAAACGTACAGAATTCTAATAAAATGCATTGTAATATTACATTTTGCTGACACTTGTCTATAATTCAAATTTACACAACTCCAGTTGTTTTGTCATATTTCTGGCTGCATATGGATGACAGCGTTTGCAGAGCTGGAGTCAGACTGCAGCACACACACACTTTTCCCAAGATAAACATCCATGGGTCAATTAGTGCAAACATGTATGAAAACACGTGGAGCACTTCCATGTCCGTGTGATGGTCAATATCTGCTTCTGAGGGCCACAGATTCATTCTGTCCATTGTGATGATGTAGTTTTGGGTTATTTTATCTCTGACAATATCAGTTAATCAATATTCATTTTGATGCAACTGTATGGATTCTTAAATTCCAAGATCGATCTTTTAGTCTATGCTGTTTTCCGTTGATGAACAGAACTTCACGAACATTATTTGTAGCACCTGCCATCCAATAATCGCAGTGAGCTTTGAGTTTTGTCACTTTTGATATGAAACAAAGATTTCAAATTCTGTCAATTTCCATGAAAACAAGAGCTCTAGAAAGATGCATTTTGCTAAATATATACCCCAGGGTTATTATAGTTAACAAAAACTAAAACCATAAAAAATTTGTTAAAATAAGTTTAATTTCAGATAGTTGACAAAGCAACATTTCTCATTTTTATTTTAGTACATTTAACTTGATGTACTGAAATAGCTAAAACTGAAATAAAATTATATACATATTTTTTTTTAAAAATTACAAAATTTTTAAATAAAAAAAAGAATTAATTTTTTTTAATTAATAAAAAAAGATTACCAAAACTTTACCTGAAATAAAAATAGAAGAAAAAAAAAAAACGCTAAATAAAAATATTATATAATAGGATCACAAAAATACTAAAACGACACTGATATGCACTATATTACATATTAATGTTATTTTAATTAACCTGTTAGTAATATATCTTATCTATTATATGTTCATGCTTTTACGTACACTTGAATAAATCTCTCGTGAAAACAAGTTATTACAGCCACTATTTAAATTTCTTATATTTCAAAGACAAATTGGATTAGAAACAATTATATTAAATACACAACCCGCCTTATGTGCAGTTTAAATATTTGCATATGACTTTTTGAGTGTTGATTATTACTCTACTGAAATTTTGGCTCTGTTGTTAATTAAATTACAAAATTTTTAAATAAAAAAAAGAATTAATTTTTTTTAATTAATAAAAAAAGATTACCAAAACTTTACCTGAAATAAAAATAGAAGAAAAAAAAAAAACGCTAAATAAAAATATTATATAATAGGATCACAAAAATACTAAAACGACACTGATATGCACTATATTACATATTAATGTTATTTTAATTAACCTGTTAGTAATATATCTTATCTATTATATGTTCATGCTTTTACGTACACTTGAATAAATCTCTCATGAAAACAAGTTATTACAGCCACTATTTAAATTTCTTATATTTCAAAGACAAATTGGATTAGAAACAATTATATTAAATACACAACCCGCCTTATGTGCAGTTTAAATATTTGCATATGACTTTTTGAGTGTTGATTATTACTCTACTGAAATTTTGGCTCTGTTGTTAATTCTAATCTTTAATATTACAGTAATGCTTCCCTGTATAGTTTACAGCTTTAGCCGAGATATTTCTATTTTCCTTAAGAATCTAAACAAATCAATTTGATTCATAAAATCAAGTGTTCTATACACTAGTGTTTGCATTCAACCTTAGATCCGATTCTTTACTTCTCATAGCCACAACAAGCAAACATTAAACAATCTGGCTTTTCATAATGTCACATCAGCAGCGTTTTTACTGTCCCACTGTATGATTTCACGAGTGAAATATTCACATCTGGACAGAAATCACTTCAATATTTCATCAAGTTTGGCAGAAAGATAGCATTGTTGATTGCGTCTATGACTGAAATCCACTGGCTACTTACCAGTCCATTCTCTGACCTCGTTTTCAAGTCCAACTTGATAAGACCAAAGCCTACAAATGACACAGACAAACATCACTAACACACAAAACAACATGCAGCATTTCATGTTTCACACTAGGGCTGCACGATTAATCGAATGCGATTGTCATGCGCATTTTGATAGTAATGCCGGTTCTGTAATCAGCAGTAAATCATCATCACGTGCTTTCAGATGGAGCAGCATTTACTACACATAGCCGTAGTTCACTGACAAGTTACGCGATTCTGAAATCGAAGAAATCGTTCGCGATAATGACAGCTGTTTGCATAGCTTCTCAGTGAACTACGGCTCTGTGAAGTAAATGCTGCTCCATCTGAAAGCAGCCCTATTTCACAGTCGATTTTATTACAGTGTGAAATAGTCTTGAGTTTTTCCATGTCTGCTACAAGGAGTTTTAATAGAGTGCAACAGTCTAACGTACTTACAACGTGTTTTTCAGCGTTGAGTAATATATCAATATATCAACAAACAAAGTGTAGACAGGGTGTAAATAAGAGATTCATTGTGCAGTGTAAGGAGCTTCGTTGATTATAATGGAGTTTTGTGAGATCGCGATGAATTAAGATGAGTGACAGCTTTTAATGATTATTAAGGGAGTTCGTAAACGTGATATTGATTTAATACAACAGTTCATTAAACAAGAAGTGACTTATATTGTCTGACTACAACACTATTGCCTTATTTTGCTCTGTTTCATCAACAAATAGTTTGAAAGTCACAGCCGAGACGCTGCGCATCTCCATTCAAACACAGCGGTGTTTCGTTTATGAATGAACTGCGTTTTTAATTGAATCTAGTGAGTCAGTGATTCATGATTACCCATTCATAAAGAGTCACGTACTTCATTCCTGAATGAATCAGCCGTTCAAACGAATCAATTGAATGAACGATTCAGTGATTAAATCTATATTGTCTGACTATAACACTATTGCCTTATTTTGCTCTGTTTCATCAACAAATAGTTTGAAAGTCACAGCCAAGACGCTGCGCATCTCCATTCAAACACAGCGGTGTTTCGTTTATGAATGAACTGCGTTTTTAATTGAATCTAGTGAGTCAGTGATTCATGATTACCCATTCATAAAGAGTCACGTACTTCATTCCTGAATGAATCAGCCGTTCAAACGAATCAATTGAATGAACGATTCAGTGATTCAATCAGTGACTTGCCGCCACCTACTGGCAGTTTCTGTTATTTAAATCGTTCAATATTTCTATATTCAAAATTTTATATTTAAAACATTAACCTCAACATGAATTTAATTGCACTCATGCCGCCTCTGAGCCTCCTTAAACGTCTGAAAATACACCTACAAGCCACTTGTGTGTTCTTCTGTGCCACCTCTGTAGTACAAATGTATTTCTTAAATACTGATTTCATTAGATTGGTAGCTTATTCTTATTCCACTTGTTTTTATTAGAAATGTTAAAAAGCTTATAAATAGAATTGTTTGAATTTGACATAAAAGATGACATACTTTTAATATAAAGTTAGAAAAATGCCATTACAAAGGTAAAAACTAAATTCCCTGTACATTACTTTAAGGAGTCAAATATCACCTCATAATGGGAAGATTCATTTTTGATCAGAATTTTGGATTATTGATTAGAAGGTGCTCCTAAATTTTTGACTGTGCTCCTAAATTTTTTAAATTAGCGCTCTTAAGCGCTCTTAAAAAAGAAAAATAAGCAAAGAGCCCCGAGTATTTCAACTTGTTTTTTTTAAATAATCATGTTTACCAGTGGAACTCCTGGTAAAAAAAAAAAAAAAAACATTACCCATGATTCTACCAATCAGAGAAGCGAAATCACACCAAAAGAACTCTTAAGCTCCGCCCACTGCCATAAAACACTGTGAATGATGTAATCAAGTCTCCCTGCACTCTCAAACCTATCTAAATGCGTAAAATATCATGTTCCTATATACTGTACATAATCTACATCTTTAAATGAAATGAGTTTATTTTGATTATGGGATTGTAGTGCTTTTCCTTCACTAAAGCTGTTCACACTCTTGTCTTTTTGTCCGATTTTTAAATACGTTTGTAACATTGTGATTGGCGTCACAGATGGTTGGTTTGGATCATGTCTTATAACGCTTTAACAAAAACGTTTCCCTATTGGATAAATGAATGGTGTAATTCTGAAACAAAAGCTGCTCATAAAGTGGGCGGGCTATTCTATTTTGACTGATTGGTCACATGACGGTTAGGCCTCTGATGATTGGCTCCTGAAATGCCTGGTACATATGCCAGCAGCAAGGTGAACAAATCACAAACGTCGATCATTCTGATTGAAAATATCAATACATCAAACTAAATTAAATGGATGAAACAATATGAGGGTTTTTTAATGATTCGATTGATGAGGTTTAACTTGACTTCCTCTACATATTAATGTTTCTGTGATATACATATATATGCATTGTTCTTTTTTAATATTTATTTATGCATACATGCATGCATGCTGTGTGTGTATTCAGCTCTAATATAAAACCAGATGAATTCATACCATATCCTTTGGTGAAGATGTCCCGGGCAGACTTGCCCAGGTCTACATATGTTGGAGGAATGGCCATTGTCTGAAACACAGAGGTGAAGAAGGTCAGCCAGAGGAACAGATCAACATCACTGACTTTAATGAGGAACATACTGCATTTCGAAAATGTACTAAAGTCAAATGACATTCCACCTGCTTTCAAGTCTTCTGACAGACCGTGCATGTAGAAATCCACATTGTGCATGCGAACATTTCTCCGAGAAGAAACTAGATTTGTGAGCAAAACACAATGCAAATGCTGATCTAGGCGTGAATGCATGCATGAGATGAGGATCACTGCACAGACCAGAGCCCAATGGCGCAGCTTTAGGCCTCTTTCAGAGCAGATCGAGCACAGAACCATCTTTCCACTCATGCAATGCTGCAATATTTCGTTTCGATCACCTGATGACAGTGTCGTGCGTTTAAACAGCACTTGCACGTTTGATTGCGCTAGCTGCAGACACTCGATGCACGTTCACCAACGCGGCAAGGGCATTTAACGTTAATGCATTAGTCCAGGCATTGATGCGCTGCATCTCCAGCCCACTCACTACAGATTCTCGCGAGGCCTCGGTACTTTGAAGTGTAATGCACGATAAATGTCTGACTTTTGAACCCACCTGTGTAAAGTCGTGAGGACAGCGCTGGGCAGAATCAGAGAGACGTGCAGCAGAGGACGACGCCAGACTCACGCGAGAGCGTCGCGTACGCAAACGACGCCACGCCTCTGCAGAATAATCTTGAGCATCGCCCCAGCAGATTCCACATCATCCGAGATCAAACTCTATCTGGATTTATTTTTATTATTATGAAGTCTAATTTGATTACCTCTTCTTATAAATGTTTCCGTCTAAACCTAGTTTTTTTTTTTTTTGCATCATTATTTTTAAATCGTAGTTATAATTTACGCATCACCTCGAGATGAAACTACATCTGGATATTTTAAATGAGGTTTAATTTGCTTACCTCTTTTTTTTTTCAACATAGGCTAACATAAGCACAACTGTAAATTCTCACAGACTGAGACATTCATATTAATCATACTATAACAGAGAAACAAACCACCATATAAGAAATTAATCAAATACATAAACAATGTAGGGGATTAAACAAAATCACACTTATTCAACAAATCAAATACTTTCTTGGCCTTATCACTTCTCATCATTTTTAAGACCTCCATATACATGGCTAGCTCCTTTTTAAAGACAGTAAACTAGGTGCTGTTTTCAAAACATTACATTTGTGATTACAGTATTTTAATATGAGAAGTAATGTCGCAAGTAATAGATGGAAAAAATAGATATTCTTTGTTTTATCCAATTACATGGTTAATTGAATTATATGTGAATTTGATGTGAATTATATGTAAATAAATGAATTATATTTGTAAACAACATGTTCCATTTCAGGAGGACTTGTTTATGAGCTTACCTCTTCTTATAACTATTCCCGTCTATTTCTAGTTTATGTATATGACGGTTAATCGCGGTTAATCGCATCCAAAATAAAAGTTTTTGTTTACATAATATATGTGTGTGTACTGTGTATATTTATTAGGTATATATAAATACACACACCTGCATGTATATATTTCAGAAAAATAGGTTATGTTTATATATTAAATATATTTATTTTATAACATAAATTATATGAATATAAATATAGACATGTAAATACATGTAAATATTTTCAAAATATATACTGTATGTGTGTGTGTTTATGTATACATAATAAATATACACAGAACACACATATATTATGTAAACAAAAACTTTTATTTTGTATGTGATTAATCGCGATTAATCATTTGACAGCACTATTATATAATTTAAAAAATGAAAAAAAATTTGTTATAATTTTATTTATTGTATTTGTATGTATTATTTAATTGTTTTAATGATTACAATTTTATGCATTGCTAATGTTTACTCTGTTTTGTGTATTGTTACATGTGAGCTTTTCTGTTGATGCTCTTTTGTATTCTCCTAAGGTATTTGTACAGTTTTTATTGTTTAAATATGTTTTTAAAAATTAAACTAAATAGAATTGCTTATGTTTGCCCTCATACCTGTAATATCAGAAGAATGTAGTGTTGTAAGGCATAACAAGTAACGCAAGTAATCAGATTACTTTTCCAAGTAAATAAAGTAACGCATTACTTTTACATTTACAATAAAATTTCAGTTACTTTTTTAAATACTGTAAGTAACGCAAGTTACTTTGTTTTCCTATTTATTCACTGACCTCATCTTGAGAGAAATCGTCTATATAATACTTCATTTTAAAGCTACGCGAGAGAGTTTGAGTTAACAAAATAAAGTTGTTTTGTTGTGTTCGTAATATATTACACACATTTTCATCATGCATTTCATGAAGTTTAAATAAGTTTCATAGGCAAGAAATGTGTTGAATTATGTGCAAAGAGACGGCGAATTTCAAAGTTGAGAGCAGAGCATATAACTTACATATAAAATGTATATTTATTTGCAACAATTATAGTAACAGCAATAGGTCTGCACAAACAGCTAATGGTCTATAACCCTAACATCAATGCATTTTAATAACACACTGTCATGAAACAGAAAATGGTCAAAGAAATGATTGTGTTTAAAACCACATCTATATTAGCATGCAGTGCATTTTAGAATCAGCTCTTCACTGTTAATGTGTAGTTACGTCAGCGACAAAAACATTATTCCATTGCCATCAACCGTGATGTAGTCTGTTCAGGGTTTCATAACAGCAGAAAGCAACATGTGGCGCACACATCTGCTGTGAATAACACAACAATCCAGTCCACCTCTTGATCTGAAGTGTCAGATAATGCTTTTCCACTACATTACCCAAGTTGTTGACATCACACAGAGAGCGAGAAACAGCTTGCTTCCTGCCTTCTGAAAGGTATCACAAATGTCAAACGTTTGTGGTTTGTCTTTAAATGAGGTGAATCACCGCACACTTCAGCATCTTTGTTCTGCTGCCTTTTGTTTTGCTTCTAGCGAGAAAGATGATTATCAAACCCGAGCGAACGTGAAGATGCGCTGCCTGTGGAGAGATGTGTGGCGATAGGCAGTCTGTTGACAAACTGTGCGTCAGTCCTAGCTCCACAGTGACAAAACTGTTTATTAGAGGTGTTTGGCACGCATCTCTAGCCATGCTTTTTGGTTATGCTTATGCATCTATTTGCATGCTGTTCTAGGGTCCCAGAGGTCGTCGCCATTAGTGTCTGAGCTCTCTGTGCAGTTTTCTGAGATTGCTCAAGAGTCTTACGCAGGCAGGAAACGCTCAGGTAAGAGTCTGAGCGCATGTGTGGAGGTCTTCAACACCCACTCAACTCTCACCCGGCACGACAGCGTCAACATTTTCCACTCGCTCCCCGACAGCACATCGTGCACAGAGCTTAATGCAGCTAACGAATCTAGGGCAGAAGTGCTGGTCAAAAAATTGCTCATATTTTCCACCGCATACAAAAATTATGAACCTTTTTTTATGCACTGGTAGTATACAGTTTTTCACTCAAAACACGATGCTGGCAAAAGAGACTGATCTGCCATTTATTGTCTGGTTTGCAGGGGTCTGGCCTGGCTGGAAGCCTTTAAGTGTATATAAAAGTGCTAGTGTATATCTTAAAGGATTTGAGTTTTTCTCAAATACTTATTCCTCTTCGATAGTTGTTTTAAATGGTCATGCAACATACGTTTCTGTGAATACAAATACTCATTGCAGTCTCTTGATTGTTCATAAAAGCTGCATTATTAATAATAATAATAATAATAATTGCAGATGGAGTTTAGTGTGTTACACCACAGGACACGCCTGCTTCCAAACTGTTTTAATTCCCATGAACATTTTCTGAAGAAAACGTAAGGGAAAAAATTTACTTGAAAAAAGCCAAGTAATCATTTTCACTCAGAAATTCACAAATAATTACAAAGAAACGGCAGGAATTAACATCAGATTTGATAGGAAATTTTGAAGTTGAAAGTGTTGTAAAAACTGATTTGTTAAACTAAAATTTCAGTATTTCTATTTCAAAATTTTACGTTTAATCCAATGTCTTACACTCTAAAAAATGCTGGGTTGAATACAACCCAGTGCTGGGTTGTATTTAACCCAGCATTTATTTTGGAGTGTACTTGCCTCTTTTTTTTTATTATTTGTGAAATTTACCTGCAATTACCGGACCCCACTAATTTTCAAAGCCTGGGTACCGCCATAATAAAAAGGTAGATTGGTCAGATTTGAATCTGAAAAGTAAGAATGATTACTTCTTGGCTCAAACTAGTTCTTCAGAGTCAGACCCAGTCTTAACATATAGTGGCTGTTTATGCAATTGATCCCTACAGAGGCATGCAACTGATGAGCTGGACTACAAAACGGAGGAACAAAGATCTACAAAATTTGCTTTCATTGTGCAAAACCAATCAAATACTTCTTGAGGGTCGTCATGTATACAAATATACATTGCAGGCGTTTTGATTTCATTTTAGCTCACACAGTTGACCATGCAGCATCTCAGTTTCACAATGGAAAGTCAAAACCTCCTTCCGTGTGGGATTTTTGCACTTTTTTTTTTCCTGATAGTTCGCACACTCTCCTCAACAACACACATGATTCCACGTCCGGAGCTCAAACACGCAGACTGAACCTCAATCCTGTTTTTCGTCAAAATATGAGCAATCGTGATGCTTCACTTCTAACAAACAGACGAACAAACGAACATGTGGGACTAGAGCTAATAAAGCATCTGGGATGCCATCAGAAGTAACATAATCTCTGCCTTATTTGATCCGTTCGCTTCATACGGAGAACCAACAAAGAATCCTTGGCTTTTAATGAATTGCTTCCACTTGAGTGTCGCGTTATACAAATCAAAAGATTACTGTGAAGGACTAATGTCTCTGTGGTGAGCCTAGTGTCGCCATCTTTATGGCGCCTCTGTAATCAGTGCCAAGGAGAGAAGCGTGTGATGGGCATTTAGAGGCAGTGATGACTGGGAATGATGTGGAAATGGAGATGAGCATTCGTTCCCAGCATTGATCCGCAGCCAGAGATTGATGGTGGGAATGGATGTGTTGATTTGTGTTCCCACACTCATGTGTACATTTACTTTCCTGCGCTCAGTTTGATTTGCTATCATGGGAAAACATGATGGTGGATGTTTCTGCGGTTTGGTGGAGCGCTAGTGCGAACGGAAGCGACGAGGGCTCGACTTGAGCCTGAAAATTATTTTATTCGTTATATGTGACCCTGGAGCACAAAACCAGTCTTAAGTGTCAATTTTTCAAAATTGAGATTTATGCATCATCTGAAAGCTGAATAAATAAGCTTTCCATTGATGTATGGGACAATATTTGGCCGAGATACAACTATTTGAAAATACCGTATTTCATTAACTGATGTAATGTTAATAAACCAACATATTGAAGTGTTAATATCTGTTTTGAACCATTGTAATGCACTGATAACCACCAAAAACTGGTGGTGATTAGAAAGTCACATGATGAACCAAAGCTCATCACAAACAGCTTTTCTACGAGCTGAGGAGGACAATACTTATATATAGAAGGTGCACAGTGTCATTCACACAATGTTTTTAAATTCCTTGTTTTATTGTTGTGATTTTTTTTTTTCTTTTCTTTTATGTAAAGCACTTTGAATTACCATTTTGTATGAAATGTGCTATACAAATAAACTTGCCTTGCCTTGCCTTGCCTTGCCATTAGTGAATAAAACACAGCTCAAATCCTGTTCAGTGAAGACTCTGTGCTACAGCAACAAAACACTAAGGAACAATAACAATCCTTTGCTTTCTTTCTTTCTTTTTTCTTTTCTTTTATTATTTTTTTTGTTTGTTTGTTTTTTGTTTTTTGTAAATTTGCATCAAGCATAATACTAATTTGTAGTTAGTTAGTTAGTTAGTTATTAATCATGATTTTTGAAAAATGTTCTGTTCTTTGGATTTGAAATGAAAGATCTTGACATTTCCTATTGAATTCTCTCTGAAGTGTTCTGAGATGCAATCCAGTGAGTGTAAGAATGAAAGTTGCATTTTTTTTATTATGGTTCCATGAATTACCTTTAACACCCATGGAATCTAAAGCTTCTTTATATTGGAAAAAGAACATTTCTTTAGTTGTGCTTCACACTTTTTTTTTTTTTTTGAGTAAGGTTCGCAAAAAGAAGCCAGAAGAGGTTCCTTTATGGCATCACTGTTTTGGAAGCTGTATTTTTAAGAGTGCAATATACAGCTGCTGTTCTTTGCTGATGAACCTGAAATTCCTGCTCTGCACCTAAAGGGGTCAGTCACATTCAGGTTTCCTCTCAGAACCAGAATCAGTGTCCTTATACTTACAATCAATGAAGATCACTGTACACAGAAACACTTTGAGACAGTGGGACACTTAATAACAGTGCTATACTAATAATAATATAAAATATATGTTTAATTTTATGTCTTTACTTCATGCTGAGCCTAAACAGGAAAAGTCACCAGCAACCGTTACCTTAAAGAGCTACTTCTACCTGCTTTAACACACAACTAGTTTTGTTGGTTTAAATCGATGTATGTACTTTGGTTCAGTGATGACCAGTTCATTTAGATGTAGATCTAATCATTTGTTTGTTTGTTTGTCTGTTCAAAACATCCATTCAGAATGTTTAACTCTTTAATCTAAGAATAAAAGTTCCAGGAAATAATTATCAGTTTCTCGAGCATTCATATACAAAGAGTTGAAAAATAAATCATGCATGAGCATTTAAGCTGGATTTCAATGGATTAGCTATTGTTTTTTTGCTCTAAATTCTTACAGTCTGATGCTTTAGTAACTGGATTATTAATAAACGTCAAATGAAATCAAGGGTGCATGAATTAACACATGCAACATGCCTTTTTTCCCATAGCTTTTGCAGTTTGAAAGGATCTTTTTTTGTGTGTTCTTTATCATTTTCTTTCCCTTGTCCTGCTTAATGAGGGGAGAATAAAAAAAAAATACATACCACATTACAATATTCTTTCTCTTTCTTTCTTTCTTTCTTTCTTTCTTTCTTTCTCATGTTCTTTTTTTTATTTCTTTATTTCTTTATTGTTCATAAATCAGAACTAGAAATAAACAAATATTGCATCTGTACTACATTTTCTGTGAAATGAGAGAAACAATAGTAGTTAAAAAAAATACCTCTTTTGACTTCCAGTTAATAATCATCAGATGGAGAACGCATAATTAACACACATGCACACAGACATATTCACACACACACTCACACACACACACACACACACACTCACACACATACTCACACACACACAAACACACACACACACACACACACATACACACACACACACACACACACATACACACACACACACACACACACATACACACACACACACACACACACATACACACACACACACACACACACATACACACACACACACACACACACATACACACACACACACACACACACATACACACACACACACACACACACATACACACACACACACACACACACATACACACACACACACACACACACATACACACACACACACACACACACATACACACACACACACACACACACATACACACACACACACACACACACATACACACACACACACACACACACATACACACACACACACACACACACATACACACACACACACACACACACATACACACACACACACACACACACAAACACACACACACACACACACACGCGGTGGTTTGTGTTCACTCAAAGACCTAAAGAGTTATCCATCATAAGAATCGACATCCTGTCCAATGCCACATCAGTGTCCCTGTGCTCCGCTCCAGCCGCCCTCTCACCACTACAAACACACCACACCAGCTCAACACGGCTCTTCAATCTCCTCCAAGGAAAGAAAAACAAGCTAGCAATGAATGCAGTGAATCAAATCATACTTCAAAATCCCACCAGATGAATCCGGTGAAAACTGAGCGTGTGCTTTCGTGAGAATCCTGCCCGTCTGCACAACAATAATCTGAATTTTAAAATGAAACTAGAAAGCACAACGACATTAATGTCTCATAATTATAGATTTAGATACAGTAATGTTTGGATCATGTTAACAGTGAGGTTAGATGTGATGCTGCTTCAAGTTTTAAAAGATTAAAGATAGATTTTTTCCCCAAAAATATCAAATGTTTGTTACAACTGTTTGAATTCATTGTAAAAATGAAGTTATTGTGTTACACTGAATATGAAGTTCTGTCAACCAGCTAGCCATAATGCTCAACTGTTTTAATGGATTCAAATGTAAAAATGAATAATGTAAAAATGTATTTAAAAACCAGATGGCAATTATGAATGCTGTGATATCAAGCCATCCATTCTCCAAATCTTATAATATTAATATTAGAATATTAGAATATCAATGTTAGAATACTAAAGTCAGAAACACATACAGTGTTATTTTAGTATCATTAAGATACTCTTATAAATTGTATTAATATTTTGAATCTTTTTTTTCTTCTTTTTAGTAATTTTGTTGTGTGCTTTTGTCATTTTCAGTAGTTTTTCTTTGCTTTATATTTGTCTACATAGTTTCCTAAATGTTTATTTTAGTTTTAATTGTTTTAGTTTTTCGAAATTAAAATGACTTGGAAATTAGATGAAATAAAAAGTTGAGTTCATGTCAGTTCGTGGTTGTTTTATTTCAAGCAATAGAAATGTTTTTTAGTGGTTTTAATTTTAGTTTCAGTTTTAGTTCACTGCAATGCTGTGATGATACGCATCCATTCAAGCTGCTAACGAACTTATCCTATGATCATACAGTACTCTCTGCTAACAACTGAACCATTTTAATGCATGATGATGTGTGTAGAACTGATAAGAATCCAGTGGCATTCAGAAGAACTGATGCAATCATGTATATTATCAGAAGCGGGAGTCAGTTATGGTGAAACAGTAGCTGTGTTGACAGAAGATGATGTGCTGATGTAAATGCAACCTCAAGTGATTTTTCATTGTCAAGGTAAAAAAAAAAAGAATATGTTCATGCTTTAATGAACCCTTATAAAAGCATATACATGCCACATATAATATATATGACGTGGTCATACTTCATTCATGTTATTGAACATTTAATAGAGCATATATGCATGAAGACTGATGTCTCTCTGGCATCTAGTTCTCCCTTTTTCTATGTATCTGATGAACCCAGAGAGAATCCCACTACAGCAAAGAAGCAGTCGCTCATCTCAAGGTCCTGTAGGGAAACTATTGAGCCCCAAAGAGCCATAAAGCAGCTTTTCAATAAGAAGAGGGATTTATTCTCTGAATCTGTGTTGAGGTGATGTAAGTGCCGGGGTGGAAACAAATATCATTTCTGCTGTCAAATTGATACTGACATTAATAGTTCATGCAGCCAGTAAACACAACAGAGCATTTCAATTATTTCTGCTTTTCTGTTTGTTTTTAAAAAGCAAGGCATTGAGAAACCAACAGGAGACTTTACCGCCAAATGAACCTCTTTTATTCTTCTACTGTAAGAAATTATCTGGTATGTTTTCTTCTTCCAGACAATTCATTTAACCTTAGAGTCAAACTGTTAAAAATACAGAAACACCTGTGCAAGAAATTGCTTCATTAACACAGTGCATTGTGACATATTTTTTGCAGACTTTCCTTTTCTTGATCATTTTGTGGTGTGCAATGGGATGACATGAATGTGCTGAATATTGCATGCATTACTTACATATACTCCTGCTACGTTTTACTTATTCAAATGTATATGTTTGCATAGTAAAATGTGTGCTCTTTTAAAGGGCATTAAAATGTTGCATTTTATTTCAAGACTTCCCTCCTCAGGTTTGGAGATCAGTTGCTCTCAAAATCAGGTCTGAAGTCTGTTCTGATCAGTTCATGGACAGCAGAGGAAAAATGTTACATGCAAACAATGAAATGCATTTAATTATGCATGGTATAAAATACTATTTAGAAGGAGGAGAAACACTTCCCATGGCTTTTTGTTTTCGATGCCCCATCATACGGTACAGTCTTTTGCTTCAAATTCATTCATCACTTATAACAATGTCAAATGCTAATACAGTATTTTGCATATTATTGTTGTATGACATCAATACATTTTGATGTTCAAAGGAATTTTCGTCTTTTTATACAATAAAACGTTTTCTGTTAGTTGCCACTTCATGATCCTGAAGCCAAACAAGCAGAGAAGCAAATTTCACTAAATGCAATTTTTTTCATTTGTAAAATTAAGGGTAGTAGTTGAGATGCACCTGATTTAGTGATTTACTTTAACCCCTTTTTCCGTTTTGGAAATCTCCTCATGAAGTTCGTGGGAAAAAAGTTGAGATTGGATGGAAAATAATGTTTCTGCTAATGCTCACAAAGTAACATTTATAAACTGAATTTTCCACTGAGGTGAGCTGCAGCAGTGCAGCACGTTTTTGCACGATCAAATCTCGCGCATCTTAAAATAGAAGCCGCGTGTCGGTTTACAGGCAGAATGCAGAGAGAGAGCATTTCAATTATTTCTGCTTTTCTGTTTGTTTTTAAAAAGCAAGGCATTGAGAAACCAACAGGAGGCTTTACCGCCAAATGAACCTCTTTTATTCTTCTACTGTAAGAAAAAAACCAGAAAACAGACATTATCTGGTATGTTTTCTTCTTCCAGACAATTCATTTAACCTTAGAGTCAAACTGTTAAAAATACAGAAACACCTGTGCAAGAAATTGCTTCATTAACACAGCGCATTGTGACATATTTTTTGCAGACTTTCCTTTTCTTGATCATTTTGTGGTGTGCAATGGGATGACATGAATGTGCTGAATATTGCATGCATTACTTACATATACTCCTGCTACGTTTTACTTATTCAAATGTATATGTTTGCATAGTAAAATGTGTGCTCTTTTAAAGGGCATTAAAATGTTGCATTTTATTTCAAGACTTCCCTCCTCAGGTTTGGAGATCAGTTGCTCTCAAAATCAGGTCTGAAGTCTGTTCTGATCAGTTCATGGACAGCAGAGGAAAAATGTTACATGCAAACAATGAAATGCATTTAATTATGCATGGTATAAAATACTATTTAGAAGGAGGAGAAACACTTCCCATGGCTTTTTGTTTTCGATGCCCCATCATACGGTACAGTCTTTTGCTTCAAATTCATTCATCACTTATAACAATGTCAAATGCTAATACAGTATTTTGCATATTATTGTTGTATGACATCAATACATTTTGATGTTCAAAGGAATTTTCGTCTTTTTATACAATAAAACGTTTTCTGTTAGTTGCCACTTCATGATCCTGAAGCCAAACAAGCAGAGAAGCAAATTTCACTAAATGCAATTTTTTTCATTTGTAAAATTAAGGGTAGTAGTTGAGATGCACCTGATTTAGTGATTTACTTTAACCCCTTTTTCCGTTTTGGAAATCTCCTCATGAAGTTCGTGGGAAAAAAGTTGAGATTGGATGGAAAATAATGTTTCTGCTAATGCTCACAAAGTAACATTTATAAACTGAATTTTCCACTGAGGTGAGCTGCAGCAGTGCAGCACGTTTTTGCACGATCAAATCTCGCGCATCTTAAAATAGAAGCCGCGTGTCGGTTTACAGGCAGAATGCAGAGAGAGTATGCTTTTTCATTAATGTGTTATGCACGCGTGTGCAGATGAGCGCGTGCTGTGTCGAATGTCGGTTTGTGTGTCAGTGCAGGTCTCGGGCGTTGTGTGTGTGTTACGCGAGTGAAGCACGGAGGCTTGAATGGTTGTGCTTCACATCAAAGGCTCAGGCAAGTCTCTGCATTAACAAGCCCCTTTGTTTCCTGCCAGAGAGAGAGAGAGAGAGAGAGAGATTACAACAGCAGCAGCACGTGAACCCTCCATAAGCACCATTGTGGAGATGCCTTAAGCCTTGAGAGTGCTGAAATGTCCAAACTTCAATGCAATCATTATGTTTCTCAATCACTCTGAGGCAGGAAAGCACTGACCGTTGTGTATCTGGGTGCGGCCAATAAAACACACACAAGTGCACTTGAGTTAAACTGTGTTCCTTTGGATGTGGCTCGACCTCAGTTAAAGGTTGTGATTTAATTAGTCTGCTACTTAAATGTGCCTGGAGATTATTTAGGAAGTGCAGCATGTAATTTTTAGGAACTGCATTTATCCTCGAAACCATCAAAGCTTGCAGTGCCACTGAAATGAGGCAGAGTGGGGGTTTATTCCACTCAGAATGTAGCTGGAAAGCTCCCAAACAGCATTTTACTCTTCCTCTCTTGTTCCTCTTGTTTTATTTCTAGGCTATGCCAAATGTGTCACCTACCAAAATCGACCCTAGTGGTGTATATTATGGTGTCTCTAAAAGTAAAATTTATTTAAAGGGGTCATATGATGTTGCTAAAAAGAACATTATTTTGTGTATTTGGTGTAATGAAATGTGTTTATGCAGTTTAAGGTTAAAAAAACACATTATTTTCCATATACTGTACATAATTGTTTCTCCTCTATGCCCCGCCTTTCTGAAACGCGTCAATTTTTACAAAGCTCATTGTTCTGAAAAGCAAGGTGTGCTGTAAATCGCTTTTAAATCTCTGGTTATGCAATATTATCACCAAATATTAGATTCAATCTGTCTATCAACTTGCTTTCTTTCAATTAGCACAGGTTTAGTATTTCTTTTTTTTTTTTTTTTTGACCTGATTCGGTTTTTGAGTGAAAAAGCATTATTTGTGGATAACTTTGACGATGTGAACACACTGAGGTGCATAAGCTCTGATCAATGAGGCCTACGATCAATCAAGAAATACGAAACCTGTGCTAATTGAAATAAAACAAGTTGATGAAAAGATTGAATCCAATAATTGATAAGAATAGAACTTAACAAGGACAGCACAAGTGCAACAATGTGTAGAAAACAATCCCAAAAGAGTACAACAATTATCACAATTTTGGGGGGAAGTTGTTATACCCTCTGTGAGCAAAGTTAGTTGGTTTTAGTCCAATGCAGGAACATTAACTAGCATTTTCAGCCAACATGAGGGTTAATTGCAAAAATGTAACAACAGCGTTTGCTCTCTAAGAGTAGCTCAGTCAACGTGTTACCTTTGCGTTTCCTGCCCCTGTGGCTTAGAAAATGGTAAAATACACGCCGACATTTGAAGTCACACAAAAGACAAATGCTAAAGAGAAAGAAATGGTCTAGGCCAGCTGAGGAACAGCCCCTAAATCTGACACTAGAACATAAACCGACTTATTCAGTCCGAAACAAAGAGTAAAAACCAGAGCGCTATCTCTCAGACAGCATGCAAATATGAGCTCAGTGTAGGAAAACATTGAGAAATCATTAAGAAAGTGATGTAGAAAAACTGCTTCCATGATAAGCAGCTGTCTATATTTAATCAAGGCAAATAAACAAGGTCTCATTTATAATTTAGATTTGCATGCATTAAACAGGCCATTTTTAATCCATTTATTAATATGCATGGAAGATATTGTATAAATATGCAGCCTTATGCAAATACTAGACACATTTTTGTTTGTATTTAATTCTTATTCCCAGCTGTAGTTCGTGACAGAAAATGGACTCAATTATTATTGCACAGCATGGGAAGGCATAAATTTTTTTTTTCAATTAAAACTCAAAACGCCAAAAGAGCAGAAAAATACAAAATAAGTCAAGAGGGTGATTGCTCAATAATTTACAAACAATTCCACAAGTGTGTCATTTAAAAAAGTTATGTCACACTTTACATTGCAGTCTTGGTTTTTATGTGCAATTCTAACCAAGTACATGTATTTAGTATGCCATTATTTTGTGTAGTAACCTATATGGGTAATTAGTAACCGTAACATGTAATAGCTTTTTAGTCAGTGTAATAGCTTTTTTATGATTTAATGATTTAATTATTATTATTATAATTTGGACTCAATTATTATTGCACAGCATGGGAAGGCATAAATTTTTTTTTTCAATTAAAACTCAAAACGCCAAAAGAGCAGAAAAATACAAAATAAGTCAAGAAGGTGATTGCTCAATAATTTACAAACAATTCCACAAGTGTGTCATTTAAAAAAGTTGTCACACTTTACATTGCAGTCTTGGTTTTTATGTGCAATTCTAACCAAGTACATGTATTTAGTATGCCATTATTTTGTGTAGTAACCTATATGGGTAATTAGTAACCGTAACATGTAATAGCTTTTTAGTCAGTGTAATAGCTTTTTTATGATTTAATGATTTAATTATTATTATTATAATTTCTTCATAAGCTCCAGTTTGGGAAATCTTGACGTAATGTTTAATGCACTTCATATTGTTAATAACAACAAATGGAATATATTTTCTTTCTCTTTGTATTTTACATCAATATGGTACAAGATTACCCTATTTAAATCAATGTGATAAACAAGTTAGGTTAAACGTAATCTAAAAGTAATCAAAGTAGTTTGATTATATTACCTAAAATGTGTAATGAAATGGATTTCGTTACCAGCTACAATTTTTGTCATGTAGTTTGGAATCAGTAATAGACTGCAATTTGCATGTAATCTATCCAGCAATGTGTATATATATATATACTGTATGTTTAGTTGTTGTTTTCCAAGTATGTTGACTGCATACTTGGGACAAATACTTTTCCAATGCATGCAAAAACCTGTTATCTGTGACTTCAACACTGGAGCTCTTCTTCATGGTTTATTGTTTGCTGTGTTGGGAAGGTTAGTTTAGAAATGTAATAGGTTACAGATTACAAGTAGAATGTAATAAGTAGTCTAACTATTTCAATTACTTTATTGATTACATTTGATTAGCCTACTTTTTGATTACTTTTCTAAATTTCCAATGAATGTTTTTAACTGTTAATCATTTTGAAACATGTAAAGCAGGCAGGTTTAACCTTACAGAACTCAACACTGATTACTCTCAGACTTTCAAAACCCTTCATCACTTGAATTAAGCTTTTAATAATTTAATTTTAAAGCACAGCTGCCACAAAATCAGATTTTAGCACCTCTTTTTACGTTGAGATGAGGTTAAATACAGATTTAAAACCATAACAATAAATAATTTAGTAGCTATCATACTGTTTTGGAAATCAAATATTTGCATAGCTATGAGAGGAAACACTGGCATCTAACAATGGCTTGGAAAAACAGTTAATCTTAAAAAATATTTAAATTACGTAATATAGTTACATGTTACTAGTTACTTCCCAACACTGATTGTTTGTTTGCTAAAACACAATAAACACCTTGATGATGGGTTCCCTCTTGGTCCATTTTTTCCCAATTAACAGAATTATTTACGCGCTAAACTCTCCAATATTTTAGTGGAGTTTCCAAATTTAATTGAGACTGGTCTAAAGTATTTTTCAGTTACCTCAATTATTCAAACATTTTCAATTAGTCATCATTAACTAATAGCATCAACATCTGGTCTTTGATAAGTGACCCTGCAGCACAAAAGCAGTGTTAAGTCGCTGGGGTATATTTGTAGCAATAGCCAACAATACATTGTATGGGTCAAAATTATAGATTTTTTTTTATGCCAAAAATCATTAGGATATTAAGTGAAGATCATGTTCCATGAAGATATTTTGTAAATTTCCTATCGTAACTATATCAAAACTTAATTTTTGATTAGTAATATGCATTGCTAAGGACTTCATTTGAACAACTTTAAAGGCGATTTTCTCAATATTTAGATTTTTTTGCGCCCTCAGATTCCAGATTTTCAAATAGTTGCATCTCAGCAAATATTGTCCTATCCTAACAAACCATACATCAATGGAACACTTATTTATTTAGCTTTCAGATGATGTAGAAATCTCAATTTAAAAAAAACTGAACCTTTTGACTGGTTTTGTGATCCAGGGTCACATATTTTATTTTATAGTTTTGGTGCGGATACGATAGTTTCTAAGGTTGTGCGTCCTGCATCAAAAAGCCCCGAAACTAAAGAGTGTCGTGTTCCTTTAAGAGCGGACCCGCCCCCCCCGGCTCATCGCAGCTGTCAATCACGCGTCGGTATCTTTGATCTTCGCTGTTCTAAAGCGCGACTGTTTGTTACTTTGAAGTCGCGGCGATCGTCACAGCATAAATAACTTTTCCTCTCTCGCGCGAGTCTCAAACGCTCTTCTGAGCGCGGAAAACAGCGACGACAACAATCAAAAGTACATTAATAAAGTTCGTTCGAATATGCCGCAGCTGAACGGTGGAGGGGGAGATGATCTCGGGGCGAATGATGAGATGATCCCGTTTAAAGATGAAGAAGATCACGAGAAGATCCGGGAGAACGCGTTTACGGAGAGCGACCTGGCTGATCTCAAATCATCACTGGTCAATGAATCCGAGATCAGCCAGAACTCAAACTCTGCCGTAAGACCCCGTCAGCGCATTCATGTGTGTGTGTGTGTGTGTGCGTGTGTGTGTGTGTGATCAGATGCTGTGAGTGTGTGGTCGTGTGCATGAAATAAAGTGTGTTTGTGATGAGCAGGTGATCAGAAGAGGACAGCAGGAAGATCAGAGAATCTACACCGATAAACGAGAACATCTGGACGACGGTGAGACGACACACACACACACACACACACACAGACAGTCCCCAGAAGTGCTCAAAATGATGTAAAGTCTCCCCTCAAACCATGCGCGTTTTGTTTTTAGTTTTTGATGGGAGAGTTTTTATTCTGCTTTACTCTTCACCTACAAGCACTGCTTGTTTGTGTGTCTTTATTTACACAAATCTGTGCCAGTGGCTTTGCGTGGTTTAGTTCTGGGACAGTAGCTATATGTCCCCGGACGTGTACTAAATCAGACAATATAGTAAAATAATACTACTTATTTTAGCTTTCTGTGTTAGAATGTGTCTGTGGCAGCCTGATAAAAATTGAATTGGGGAAATTAAAAACTTTCATCTGGGTCTGATATGTAACTGATGGACTTTTCTTGGGGAAAACCTGAAATCTGCATCATTAAATAAACTGTTTTTATCTCAAGCCTGTTTCCGTTATTTGCACTCTAGAACTGAAACTGCTTTGAAGAGGATCTGTGATTGATCATCATTATATATTTACAAGGGAGTCTATAAATACAACAAACCTAAACCGTTCAGTATGAGGGCTTTACTATAGCGGAAGTTCGTTTTTTTGGGGTAGTTACGCACCTTACACATTCACTAACTTCACAACTTTTATTGTTCTGTCTCGCTTTCTCACTTCAAGTGCCCAGACATCAAGATGGTGGAATGTATAAAGCGGCGTATTCTGGATACCCGTTCCTGATGCTGCCCGAGCCGTATCTACCGAGCGGACCCGTCTCCCCATCTGTAAGTTCCTGACAGCACTGCTGTCCTTCCTCTAGCATTTGATCACTAGTGTCCAGGTGTGTGTGAACCGTGCTGAAGGTCTGGTTAGTTTGAGACAGGCCTGTAATTACACTACAGCCTGAGAGGACTTGAGAAAAGGGCCCTGGAGAGTCCCGCTCGATGCAATTTGAATCTCAAGCTCAGTAGACTTTCATACATTACTTTAGATCTGTTAAGTCTTACAGCGATGCACGCGCTTTTCAGAAAAGCAGTTTTAAAATATTTGGATTTTCAGACATGGTCCTTTAAGTCATATGATGCCTTAAAGTCATTGTTTACACGTCACAATTCAGGAATATCTAATTGTGTGTGAGCATGCATGCATGCATACTGATGCCTTTGACCGCAAATCAATGGCGCATTATATTAACGGACAAATTTAAAACATTTTGATGATGTTACATGACATCATTGTCTTATTTGTCATTTATCTGTTGTGTTTCGACCGTGGCATTGTGACGAATGTGTGGAAATTATGAATGTAAGTGTATTTATAAAGAAAAATGTGCGTACAGTAACTAAATCCAGGTTTTAGCTCGTACAGTGGTTAAATTCCTTCTTGAAAAATGTTCTTATAAAGTTGTAATTGCACAGCTGTAACGCCATATTTTGAGATGTTTCTTGCACATGTAGTGGTTGTTTTATTGAAACTATGAGATTAATAGAATCGAGCTGTAGATAACATTTTTTGGACGGCAACATCGTCGACTGTTAAGTGCACAGATATATACGGATATGCACTGGACATCATCTGAAAATCATCAGTAGGTACGGTGATGATGGCTCTGAATGTCTGTGAAATGAAAGCATGTCTCACTTTCTGAAGTATCTTCCAGGTCTTTCTTAAATGGATAGTTCAGCCAAAAATTAACATTCTGTCATCATTTACTCTCCCTCAAGTTGTACAAAACCTGCATGAGTTTCTTTCTCGTGTTAAACACAAAAGAAGATATTTTGAAGAATGTTGGTAACAAAGCAGTTGCCGGTTGCCATTGACTTCCATATTGTTTTTCCATTCTAACACGATGGCTACCGTCAACTGTTTGGTTACCAACATTCTTCAAAGTATCTTCTTTTGTGTTTAAGTCAATAGAAGTTTGAAGTTTGGGTGAACTATGCTTTTAACTTCAATGCTGCTCAGTGAATGTGAGCGTTCCCGAGCTCCTCGAGGGTCACGTAATGCTATTTTCAAACATCCCAGCTGAACGGAAACCATAAAACCGTCCAAATTCAAGAACTGTGCTTAGTCCCTTAAAAGTGGAAACTATAGATTATAGTCGTGCACTGCATTCAAACTAAGAAGCGTGAAAAGGACATCTCTTTACCCACAATGCACAGCTAAGCTGTTGATTTTACACAGTAATCGGGGATCCTTTATATGTTTATCATTCAAACTCCAAGTGTATTTCATTCCCAAAGACCAAGCGATTGATTGAAGTTAAAGCGGGGCCTGTGTTCTCGAACAAGCCCCGATCGACATGAGCTCATGGTTCAAGCCGCCTTTAGTCTTTGAGTACACAATAGAAGAACGTGGGCTTTGTGTCATAATCCATCCAGAGCAGCTCTCTGACTGACAGCGATAAGTAACAGACACCGGATTACACCCTCTTTAAGAAAAAAGCTCTTTAACCCATTCTGCCACTTCAATCAGGACACAATCGGCCGCTGGAAGGCTTCTCGCCTTGGAAAACCGAAGGCATATTCAACACACTTCACTACTGCAAAGAAAGCAGGGTGCGATCACTGCCATCTAATTCATCCGGAGGCTAATTCGTGTTTAAGAAAACCAAATCGTGTTGAAATACACATATTGATAAGAGAACCTCTTTGAGCGGTCTTTGAAGCGAGCGCCTGCGGACGAATCTGCACAGCTATTTATGGAGCCGGAAATATTTGGGAAATTATCAAAACCCGTCGGATCCCCTCAGGTGTTTATAGCTGTAATTATTGGTGCGGTCGTGTCTGTTCCGCTGCGAGAGAGAGGGACAGGTGTTTAAAACGGTCTCATCGCCCTGCTCCAACATGTCATCTCAAGCCAGAACTGTCGAGCAAATTCTTCTCGGAAAGACTTTTATCGAGGTGTGCGGCAGATGTTGCAGCTGTAATAGTGTCTGGACAGTTAAAGTAGCTTGTTCAACAGTTAATTTTTTCTGAGAATTGATTCGACCAATTTTCCCGTCCGAAAACTAATTTTGTGATTGTATTTGGTAAAGACTTGAGGCACTTCACCTTTTAAGGGATGGTTCACCCAAAAATGAAAAATGTGTCATCATTTACTCACCCTCACACCTGTACGAGTTTCTTTCTTCTGTTGAACACAAAAGAAGATATTTTGAAGAATGCTGGTAACCAAACAGCTGACGGCAGCCATTGACTTCCATAGTAAGGAAATAAAATACTGTGGAAGTTCAGCAGCTGTTTGCTTACCCACATTCTTCAAAATATCTACAAAATATCTTTGCTGGTAGCCACTGACTTCCATAGTATGGACATAAAATACCATGGAAGTATCTTCTTAAAAATACCTACATTTTCCCAAATATTTTCCAAACAGTTGCTGGTAGCCATTGACTTCCATGGAAATTATGAAAATAAAATAACATGGTCAATGGGTCCAGTCAATGTCAATAGGGACCAGAAACAGTTTGCTTACCCACATTCTTCACAATATCTTTGCTTGTAACCATTGGAAAAAAATACAATGTAAGTGAATGGCTACCCGGCAACTTTGCTTCCCAACATTCTTCAAAATATCTTGTTTTGTGTTCAGCAGAAGAAAGAAACTCGTACAGGTTTGGAACAACTTGAGGTGGAGTAAAATGATGACAGAATGTGCATTTTTGGCTGAATAATAAAGTGCAGGAAAATGAGCTTTGATGAAGAAACACAGATGAATCAAAAGCAAAGAAGGATTTATTTGAAAACTCCTACTTCTTTAAATCAGCGTTCTGAATTTTCATTAGGCACATATTTCATATCGGTGTTTATGCTACTGTAAGTCTTGTCGTCAAGGCTTTCTCTTAATGAATCAACCCGCCACTCGTCTTGACTAAAGCGCAGTAAAAGTGAAAGAAAATCCCCACCTCAAGGCAACCATAGGCTTCTGACAGTCATCGATGACAGTCGCGACACAGCCAGTGACGCATGTGTGATGTGAGCAGGCGTTTTGTGTAGTGGACCCTGTGACGGCTCGTTCTCACCCAGGTGTGTGAAGTTGCCCGTGGGGTGGGAAGAGCCTGGAGTGATACCAGAGTCTGGCCATTGAAAGTGCTGCTGAACGATGACGGTCACATTGTATTCTGATGAAATCATGTGATGTTCACTGTAGGGCTGGAGATTGATTCAGTTTGATTCTGATTCACAAACTCTTGATTCCATTCAATTTTCATTTGATATCAGTGTATATACAGTGGGTACGGAAAGTATTCAGACCCCCTTAAATTTTTCACTCTTTGTTATATTGCAGCCATTTGCTAAAATCATTTAAGTTAATTTTTTTTCCTCATTAATGTACACACAGCACCCCATATTGACAGAAAAACACAGAATTGTTGACATCTTTGCAGATTTATTAAAAAAGAAAAACTGAAATAATCACATGGTCTCCTGTCAGTTAGTACATCAATATTAAAGGTTAAATTTAATTGCTATTTATTTGTAGATATGATTAACACCAACATTGTATAAAAATATTTAAATTAAGTTTTGATGTTTTTTTCATATTAGTTTTTATATTTAATGATAGAATTATGTTTCTAATCCAATTTGGTGTTAAAGTATAAACATTTAAATTGTGGCTGTCATAAACTTTTATTTTTTCTTTCTTTCTTGTGTGTGTGAGTGTGTGTGTTTGTTGGGCCGTACCCAGCTGTAGCAGTCGTGCTGCTGGTAGATGGGTATCAGATGGGAGCAGGATTAGGCCGTGTGATCACACCCATGTGTGCCGCCCCATGTGGCTGCTGAGGCTCCAGTAGGTCTGGCCCGGCACTAATTCGGGGTGCTGGGGGTGTTGGCTCACCCCAGCAGTGGGTAGTGCAGCGCAGGCTCTTGTGGGACAAACTCAGCATGTGTCCCAGAATTCATAGTTCCTGTTCTTGTGCTCTGGTTGTGTGTTTATGAGGGGCAAAGACCATAAAGGACAGGTCTGAATGATGTAGGGTGACCAGACGTCCCGTTTTTCCTGGGACAGTTCCGTATTTCGCTCTATTTTTCGAGTCCCAATTTTGACAAAATCATGTTTTGTCCCGTATTTCAAAATTTCTTTACGACTGGGTGATCAGAGCAAGTGTTCTATTAAGCCAAAACAGCCTAATTAAAGGTAACCAAGCTCATCGTAGAACAAAATTACCATCCAGTCACAATTTGTTATCGGTTAACTTGCGCCATCAGTTCATCTTGTGCCTGAATTGTCAAACGCACACACAGTTGTCAAAATGTCCATCGTGTGAAGTATCTCACATAAATACAGTGTCTGCTATGGCTTAAGTGAACATAAACAGGTGGGTGAATATGTGTCAGTAATTACAATCCGTGCATTCGGTACAGCAGCCTAATTAAGTACAAGTCTGTCATTAATGTTAATCAAACAACAAAATATGTTATTTATACATGTTAAATAAACCTATTGTATTTGAAAAACGAGTTATTTAAAAATATTATTATATATAAAGCCATTGAACTGATCACTAACAGACAGTCTGTTACTTTGATCAGGAAAGCTTTCTGTAGTACTTGCTGTTGTCACCTGCGTATTATTGTGTGCTTGGTTTTCATGTCTTTTGAGACAGAGGTTAACAGGATGGGTGACTAACCTACTTAGCCACCGCGTCAGCACTCTCTAGAGTATCCTGATCTGTGAATTAACAAGAAACATGGCGTTGAAGCCGTCGCCGCTCATCGACCACATCACTGGCTGCTCCTGTGATCTCGCTCTTATCTGTGTTACTGGATGATGTTTAAATGATCAGACAGTCAGATTTGCACCACTCAGAACCAGTGTTGGGCAGTAACTAGTGTAGTATAATGATAATACTTTGTGCAGTAACTAGTAGTGTAACTAATTAGTAATTACTGTTGCCAGAACGTAATAATATTACTTTTGAAAGGAGTAGCGGTAACACTTTATTTTAAGGTGTCCTTGTTACATATGTTACATGCACTTACTATTATAATAACAATAAATTATGCATAATTACATGCAAGTAACCCTAATCCCAACCATATAATAAGTACATGTAGTTAATTAATATTACTCCGTATTTAAATGTCTAAGTACACTGTAACAAGCCCACATGAAAAAAATACTATAGTGTTTATAGTAAAGTGTATTATAGTACTGTATATATTATAGTATTTACAACACTTTGTTAATAAATGCTACAACATATTATATTATAATTATAATTATATTATACTTTAGTTCGTACTACTACTGTAGTGTATTGTAGTATAATATACCCTATAGTTGTAGAAAACTTGTAATTTGTTTATATTACTATAGTTGTTATATTACCACAGCAACTATAGAATTATCACAACAAATGAATTCAAGTACTTTACTATAGTATGGTTCTATAAATGACTATAGTATTTTTTCACGTGACCTTAAAATAAAGTGTAACCGGAGTAACAAGTAACGAGTAATAAATGACACTTTTTGAGTAACGAGCCCAACACTGCTCAGAAGTTCAAAATCTGGTTTCTGGTTTTGCTCACAGGATTGTGGATCATTAGAGAGAGGAAGAGCGTTACGAAGGCGCTCTACCTGGGGTCCGTGGAAATGCAGACGTTAATTTCATCTGGAGGCGAAACATTACCGCAAAGCGATCGCTTTAAAAGTAGGGACATCCCAGATCTGCTGCCCGCTGCCTTTCAGATGTTATGGAACGTGGTTTTCCGTGCGGTTTCCCCCCCGTTATGATCGCGCCGAGCCAACTGGAAAGCATTTCGCTGCTAAAAATAGCCCTCCTCTTATGGGACCGAGGTCTTGGATCTCGAGGGGGAAAAAAAAGAGGAACGCATAACGTTTTAATGGCAAACATCTTCTCAGAAGTCCCCGTTTTTCAGGGAAACCCCCGCTTCTGCCTTCATGAACAGTTATGTAGCTGCTGCTGCGTGACGATGATGGGGCATCGGGCGCACTTTCAAAAGGCATGCGCGTTTGTTTTCATCAGCACACGCGTGTGCGTGACATGCGTCCTGCATCCTGTGCGCAGTGATCTCCGCGCGAGGTTTCTCTGTCTCAGTGAGTGTGCAGTGAAGGTGAGGTGTGCTGTGGTTATGCGTGTGAGTATTTGTGCAACTGCGCATTTACTACAATGCAAACGGAGCCGCTGGAGGAGGAGAGCGCGAGTGTTTCCCTCCGTCTCTCTCTGTCTGCGTGTTATCTGATGCTCGGAGGGGCTGTGGGTGGAGGGGTGTGGAGTAAACACGGCGTGCTTGCGGAAGGGAGTCAGCAGTAAACACCGAGGCTGGTAACCACGCGGCGCACCTGGTGCACCTTGTTGCGAACGACTTTAAACAGTCACAGGCGCTCGCTTTTCTTCCTTAACCGTTTCACGGCCGGAGGACTGCGAAGTCAGCGACCGAGCCTTCCTTCTGTCTGGAAACAAAGGGATAGAACGCTTTCATGGATGTTAACCCAATAAACCGTACTTTATGCATAGAATTCGAAATTTGAACATTTGTAAACTGCACATAAATATATTTTTGTGTACATTCATTTAAACAATTAGATTTTTTGCCCTCTGTATATAGTGCATTCTTTAAGTTTCTGTTTTTCTTATATGTGAACCTGGAGCACAAAAGCAGTGTTAAGTCGCTGGGGTATATTTGTAGCAATAGCCAACAATACATTGTATGGGTCAAAATGATCGATTTTTCTTTTATGCCAAAAATCATTAGGATATTAAATAAAGATCATGTTCCATGAAGATATTTGGTAAATTTCCTACCGTAAATAGATTAAAATGTAATTTTTAATTAGTAATATGCATTGCTAAGAATTTCATTTGGACAACTTTAAAGGCGATTTTCTGAATATTTTGATTTATTTTTTATTTTTTGCACCCTCAGATTTTCAACTAGTTGTATCTCGGCCAAATCTTGTCCTATCCTAACAAACCATACATCAATGTAAAGCGTATTTATTCAGCTTTCAGATGATGTATGAATCTCAATTTCATAAAATGACCCTTATGACTGGTTTTGTGCTCCAGGGTCACATATTAGTGTTATATTCCATCCCTACTGTGTTATTCCTATGTATGTCTGCACTATTCTTCTACACTGGAAGCTCCTGTTGTCAAGTCAAATTCCTTGTGTGTGTAAACATACTTGATAATAAAGCTCTTTCTGACTTATAAAGCTACTGCGTCATATTTGATATGCACATTTCTGAGGCCTAATTATGATCAAGCATTTCCAGAAAAACCTGTTGCACGCAATTGATAGCTCATACTTTAACAACCATTAGTGTGATTGCACAAATGTCCACCTTCAGCTTGCGTCTTTTCGCTGTCAAATCTTAACGTATGAATAACTAGTAACACTTTAGTATAGGGACCAATTCTCACTATTAACTAGTTGCTTCTTAGCACGCCTGTTATTAACATGTTGGCTGTTTATTAGTACTTATAAAGCACATATTCTGCATGCCTTACTAACTACTAATAAGCAGCAAATTAGGAGTTTGAGTTGTTAATAGTTGAACTGACCGAATAACTTTGTTAGTAATTTACTAATATTACTATAATATGACTAAAGAAGCCTAGCTTTACTTGATTATCCAGATATCATATTTTAGAAATATCAGTGAGTCTCAAATATGATTAGGGACCAATTCTCACTATTAACTAGTTGCTTCTTAGCACGCCTGTTATTAACATGTTGGCTGTTTATTAGTACTTATAAAGCACATATTCTGCATGAACATATTCTACATTCCTGATACTACCCAATACCTAAACTTAACAACTGCCTTACTAACTACTAACAAGCAGCACATTAGGAGTTTGAGTTGTTAATAGTTGAACTGACCGAATAACTTTGTTAGTAATTTACTAATATTTCTGTAATATGACTAAAGAAGCCTAGCTTTACTTGATTATCCAGATATCATATTTTAGAAATATCAGTGAGTCTCAAATATGATCATCTCTCAGTCATTGTATTGCATTGCATTAAATGTTTGGATCATTTAAATCTCATCTAAGACATATTATTGGAAATATAGAGCGACAACTCATATTTATGTCATTTTATGCACGTATTTGTTATGAAGATCTCGTTGATTTACATATATCTTACTTTTTGGCCATATACATGTCTGTGACTCTGTTGTCTTAAACAGAGCTGCTTTAAAAGGCGCTGTGGCGACTCCCTGTTGTTTAACGGCCGATGAAGCTCATCTCCTGACGAATATGAGTGAGATTTACGGCGGGGTGAGCTCATCCAGCCTCTCGAAGGACCGGTGCTAAAGACTAACGTGTCAGATCCAAACTATGACAGTATTTGCTTTTGATTTAGACTCGAGCCTCACTCTCGTCATTCATTTATGCCGACTCCTGCTTTTAATTATATCTCCTGCAGCCAAATGTTCTGCATGTGAACGCTCTGCCTTTCTGATGAAAGGAAACCAGAGAGGCTTTTGGGACACAACAGTTGTTGTTGCTCTCGGACTCGGTCTGAGGGTCTGCTAGAGTCTGTGGGATGTGAAGGGTGGGTGGGTGCGTGTGTTTTGACAGAGCTGTGTGTGTGTTTGGTTGTTTGAGTACAGTTGTGTGCGGTAAGATCTTGTGGTTTACCATGGAAAATGAGACCAGACTGAGCCTTCACTCCTCACCTGAAAAACAAAGCAGCCCTGCAAACACAAGCAACAAGATGCACGTTTTCACCGACTCTCTGTTATAGTAGCAGTTCAGCTATTGAAGATGTGTTGTTAACTCCACTTTTGTGGATGTTTGTTAGTAGAGTAATATATCGGTCATTGTAAGGGAACTGTGCTGTTTTTATCATGTCATTTGCACTGCTAAACTGCACAGTAAAAAACGATTTTTTAAAAGAAAGTTGTAAATAAAATTAGTGTTTGTTTATTCGAGAAAATACTATTTCAGCCTTCTTTTAGTTGTAGTTTCTTTGTAATTATTTGTGAAATCCACTAGCAAATTTGTGATTGAAAAAGTTTCATAGTAACTCCTACAATATTGGGGTTTTATTATATTCATTATATTTCCTTTCTGGACAGAAAATACAGGTTTTCCTGCAATATTACCAATAAATGTTTTGTGTCAGTCCCATTTAGGATGTTTTAATGGCCTAATGTTATGGGGATAAAGACAAATTTAGCAATTTAAAAAAGTGAAAGAATATTTCATTTTCAATTAAAATTAATTTATGTAGAATTCATTGTAATGTTTGGTATCACTGAGATGCTATTAATAGTTTGTAAGAATGATTTTTTTATTTTCCTTTTTAATTTGAGTATTTTTGCCATTTATGGTACTTTGTTTTTTATATATCTCTAAATACAGTCGTTTTTTATATTTATTTATTTATTTATTTTTATTTCATTTTATTTTAGACATTTTAGTAGGCATCAAGTTAAACTAAATTAAAATGAGAAATGTTGGCTTGGCAACTACTGTAGCTGAGATTAAAAAAATATATATTCTATTCCAGTTAATGTTTATTTTATTTCAAGTAACAAAAATATACTTTAAAGGTTTCAATTTTAATTTCAGTTAATTATAATAACCCTGTTAGAATTACATCTCTCTCTCACTCCCTCTCTCTCTCTAAATATATATATATTTGTGTGTGTGTGTGTGTGTGTGTGTGTGTTGTAATATTAAAGAAGGCTAGAAAAATGGATAATGTCCTTGCAGAAAATTAGCAGCACTTTTTCTTTCAACCCTAAAATGCAATATTCAATGCATAATTTAAAATATGGCAATACAGAATATTCCTCGATATTAACACTGTACACTGGGTCTGTATTTTTACAGACATTTCTTATAGTGTATCTATGAACAAAACCGTTGCAAATTAGTACTGGAAAAATGTAATGCCGAACGACTGTGATGGGCGCTTGATCGAGGTTTTTCACCCTCGGCAGTGTGTTATAGAAGCGAGGATGATGATTATGATGTGTTTGTCCGTATGACTCTATGAGGAGCGCGGTGGGCCTCAGCTCTGCACGCTGCTCTTTCCCATGTTGCTGTTGGCCTTTAATGAAACGCTGCGGACTCCCACGCTGCGCTCGACGTCAGACAGAGACGTTCACTGGCAGCTCGGAGCTGCTCTCCATTAGCGTCTTGGCTCCGGGATGCCGCTCGTGGAAGTCACTGGTAATTATGGGATGCAGGGGCAGGCGAATCCAGAGCCGGTTAGCTCGGAGGAGGAAGAAAACCACATATTTACATTACAAATCATCATCAAACAATGCGCCTGACCACAGGACAAATAGGATGCAGTGTTCGGAGCGGGACGGAGTGACTGGAGGGGAGGGTCACAAGTTTCAATGGACTGCAGTCCATAGGGGCTTTATTTTATGCAAAAATTATATGGTAAGGTTTGCTTGATACCTCCTTCGCTGAGACCGTTTGGCCATGCAGTGAATTCAGTCGACGGATATTTTAGTGCAAACCCCGCAGAATATGACACACAACTTCATCTGCTCCAGATAACCGCTTTTTAAATTATTATTATTTAAATGATCACAGCAGTTGTGCACTGTAAAAAAAATTCTACCTATTTCAACTTAAAAACTTCAGTTCAGTTGCTGCCTTAAATTATTAAGTATAATCGACTTGGTTGTAGAAGTCATTTCAAGTTAAATTACATTAAGCCAACTTAAAAAAATCAAGTTGAATTTAAAAAGTTGAATTTGCTCAACATATTTTGATGAGTTAAAATAATGCAAAAACATGATTTGCCATGACTTTGCATGAAATTCGCATGCAAAAAGTAAATGTGTAATCTGTTGTTGTCAAAAGTACCATTACTTTGGTTCCAAGTCGATACTAAAATTGTAAAAAAATGTATTCAAAAGTACAAAATGACTCTGTGTTTCTTAAAGTTGTAATATCAATAATAATACAATTTCTTAAAACATTTCACACAATTCTTTGGTCCATGTTTTAATTTATACCGTAAACCTCTCTTGTGCAGCACTAGTAAAGGAATGGTTAAATTTTAATTTGATTTACATTTAAAGCATTAATTAAACTGTTAAAGTTTTATGCATTCATTTTATTAACAGTTTTTGGTAATCATTTTGTATTTAAGCGCTAAATCCATAAAAAATTATAGCACATAACATTTCTGAAAAGATACAACTTATTTTTACTTATTTCATAGGGCCCTATTGTTGTTGAAATGTTAATACATTGTTAAAGATTTATGATTTCAATTGATTGTACATGTTTTTTTTTTTGTTATAAAAATGCATTTATAAAAACAGAATCCAGAAAAAATTTAATGCAAAACAACCAATTTGGAAAAATTAAACAGAATTAGGGAAAACATAAAACTGATTTCATGGGGCTTTCTCCTGTGCGTATTTGTTTTTGTGCTCTGAAGAGCATCAAAGGTTTCTATTTGCAATGTGTTTTTGCAGCGTTGAACATTGTAGCCAATCATAGAGATGTTTGTTGAACACATGAATGCAGTAGCCAATCAGAGGTCAGAATTGTTTTTCATTTTTACATTTTTTTTGTTTAATTTTTAAAGCAGTATTTACTTAATTGAAAAATATTTAAAAGCGTCATGCTAATGTTTAAATCTATCATTTAATTGTAAATGCATTATGTATGCTAATAATTTTTTTTGTCAATTACTGAAATAGTTTTTGCTATTGAAAATTGTATTGTGAAGCATGATCTTTTACTGGCTTTGGTACCGACTACTGAAATGTTGGTATAATGACAACACTAGCGTAGTTGAACCATCTACATCCCTATTGCAGGCAAAAATTGGCCAGTTAGTTTGTATATTTCATCTCTTCCCATCAAAAGAGTGGCAAAAGAAGCCAAAGCATCAAGCTTTGCATTTCACCAAGCAACGTTTATGTAAAATTCCCAGTGCTGTCGGACTGTTACATCAGCACTCTCGAAACGCCGATCGGCCAATCAGATTTGAGGAGCAGAGCTGACTGTCTTAATGAATGATTTACAGGTTTAAAGTTTCTACCCATTGGGTATAGTTACGATTCACCAGCAATCATGTCCGTTATAGCCATATATGTGACCCTGGAGCACAAAACCAGTCATAAGGGTCAATTTTTTTGAAATTGAGATTTATACATCATATGAAAACTGAATAAATAAGCTTTCCATTGATGTATGGTTTGTTAGGATAGGACAATATTTGGCCGAGATACAACTATTTTAATATCTGAGGGTGCAAAAAAATCTAAATATTGAGAAAATTGCCTTTAAAGTTGTTCAAATGAAGTTCTTAGCAATGCATATTACTAATCAAAAATTAAGTAAGGAATAATTGACGATGGGCCGTTGGATTATTGGAAAATGAATGCACAGCTGAGGTGGTGATTCGCATCGTACAGCGCCCTTACCTCGCTTGTGAGAAATGTCATGTAAGTTAGCCTTTAAGTTGCTAAACTATTTTACTGATAAAATCGTCAGAGTAGCGCTAACAACGTTAGCGTGTGTATTATGTTTCCGTGTGTGCGTCTGTAAGGGAGAGAGAGCGAGAGATATAGAGTGCGTGCTTTACGTACATAATGAATCGTAATTTTGTGACAAAACATGGAAATGTTCTGTCGTATTTTTCCTATTGCTTAAAGGTGACATATCATGAAAATCTGACTTTTCCAGGTTTTAAGTGCTATAATCAGGTCACATCAGGTGCATCTACAAACCAAGGAAACGTGAAAAAAATTAACTCAGTAACTTTGTTTTGGGAAGCCTTTTTCTGCAAGCGTCTGAGAAAACGAGCGCGTCTGATTTCGCTCCCTTGGTGACGTGGCAAAGGGATCTCATTATAATATTACCGCCCCTTAATCTGTAAGTTTACACCCACGGCGCCGTTATTGTGTTTTCGCAAGCGACAACCACCAAACACCTGTTTCTACTATTGAACACAAAAAGATGATGTTTTGGAAAATGTTGGGTAACAAAACAGTTTCTGGTCCCTATTGTCTTCCATAGTATTGTTTTTTTTCCATATTATTGAAGTCAGTGGCTACCAGCAACTGTTCAGGTTCCCAGATTCTTCAAAATATCTTCTTTTGTGTTCAACAGAAGAAAGAAACTCATACTGGTGTGGAATAACAAGAGGGTGAATAAATAATGTCAGAATGTTCATTTTTAGGTGAACTGTCTCTTTAAGAAGGATTTAAATTCCAGAGCAGACTGTTGTTACAAATCATCATAACCTCTTAAAGGTAAAATATTCTCCAACTTATCTTAAATTTATTGGGTTGTTTCAAAGGTAAATCATTACAACGTAACACTAGCTACATGTAACATATATTACTATAACTAGGAATGTGAACAAGTGCTCTAAAGTGACACTTATAATGCAAATATGATGATGCATTCTCAGAAAAAAAGGTACAAAAGTTGTCACTGGGATGGAACCTTTTCAAAAGGTATACTTTTGTACCTAAAGTGTCCGTATTAGTACCGTAAAGGTGCATATTATTACCTAAAGTGTATATATTAATACCTAAAAGGTACAAAAGTGTACTTTTTTTAAAAGGTGCCCACCCCAGTGACAGCTTTTGTACCTTTTTTCTGAGAGTGTGAACATCCTTTTAATTTATCTTAAGAGATTTAGTTGTTTTAGTGTATTATTTACTTATAAATGTATTAATTACACGTGCTATTAACAATTATATTTGTTTATTTTCAAATACTGAAATAGTTTTTGCTATCAAAAATGGTATTGTGAAGCGTGCTCTTTTACTGGCTTTGGTAGCGACTACCGAAATGTTAGTATAGTGACGACACTAGTGTACTTGAATTGACACGATTTGGCCTATTTAGTTTGTATATTTCATCTCTTCCAATGAAAATAGTGCCAAAAGAAGCCAAAGCATCAAGCTTTGCGTGTCACCAAGAGACAGTTTATCTAAAGTTCATTATTGAGTTGATCAGCAAGTCTTACAATTTATCCACAATTTTAGCCTGAGATGCTCGTCTTGAGCTGTTTTCACTGCAGCTCGGAGCGTGTGGGTGTTTGACGTCACCGCAGCGCAGTCCAGATCTGCTGTCTGTCACAAAGGCACAGATAATAACCCCTGTCAGGATGTATTATCTCATGCTGTAACAGGAAGTGATGTCACAGATGAAAGTTCCTATGACTTGATTTCCTCTTCCCACCTGATCAGAATTTAGTGCTCTGTTATATATATATAATATAGACATTACAATATATTATAGACATTATCATTTTATGAAATATTATTGTGATTTGACATAACGGTTTTCAATTTGAATATACTTTAAAGTATAATTTATTTCTGTGATCAAAGCTGTATTTTCAGCATCATTACTCCAGTTTCAGTGTCACATGATCTTCAGAAATCATTCTAATATACTGATTTATTATCAATGTCAGAAACAGCTGTGCTGTTTTATTTATTTATTTTATTTTATTATTATTTTTGGTAATTTTTGTCAGGATTCTTTGATGAATAAAAACTTAAAAAGAACAGTATTTATATAAAATAGAAATATTTTCTAACAATATACGCTACTGTTCAAAAGTTTGGGGTCAGTATATTTGTTTTCTTTCTTTTCCGGAAAGGAATTAATACTTTTATTCAGCAAGGATGTGTTGATAAATTGATATAAATTGAATAATTTATAAAAAGTGATAGTTACGACTTATGTTGTTAGAAAAGATTTCTACTTTGAATAAATGCTATTCTTTGTAACTTTTTTTATTCATCAAAGAATCCTGAAAAAAGTATCAAATATTAAGTAGCACAACTGTTTCCAACATTGATAATAAATCAGCATATTAGAATGATTTCTGAAGATCATGTGACACTGAAGACTGGAGCAATGATGCTGAAAATACAGCTGCACATCACAGGAATAAATTACATTTTAAAGTATATTAAAATAGAAACGCATCATTTGAAATTAAAATATTTCACAATATTACTGTTTTTTAAAAATTTTATTTATGATCAAATAAATGCAGCATTTATGAGCAGAAAACACTTCTTTAAAAAGGGTTAAAGGATTTCTTTAAAAATCATACTGATCCCACACTTTTAAACGGCAGTGTACTGTATATATATATATATATGACACTTGCATGTGAATTTATGCATATAATGTCACAACTTCTCTATCCTGTTCATAACGGCAGTCTTTTTACTTGTGCAGTATAAATAAAAAAACATGGGCCTTTGCCATTGGGAGTTTGGTTAGCAAACATACAAAGCATCCAAAAACATTTTCTCCATAAAGAAGCCACAGGATCAAGCCGCTTCAAGCTGCTTTCCTCTGGTTTAATATGATTGATATCTGCAGCCACATCTGAGACGGTTTGAGCTCAGCGCCGATAATTAGAATCAAACGGCGTAATGACGCCACAGCGGAACTCTATCACAGACCAAACATCACGTCTGCATGCTGCAAAAAGGAAAAAGTGTCACCTTTTAGAAAAATGCAGGCTAAGAAATGTCTCCTTGTGTAATATATTCCTGCAGTTTATCCTTCATGTCCACTGCTGGGCCTAAAAGTCTTTTTAATCGATTCAGTGCTTCATTATGTTTTAAACGCATAGTTCATCATGTACTCACTCTTGCTTCACACAGTGAAAGATAATGCGCTCAGATACTGTCAAGCTCTGAAACTGATAACTAATAAACAGTCCACGATTCACTCAAATCTCCCTCTCATTGGCACTTGTGACGTTTGATGGCTGTGGTGCATGTGATGAATAAACCGCATGTTCGAGAGTTTTGAACTGTTTTTGTCTTTTTTGGAGCTTGACCGTATAAATCAATATCTGCTTTTATTATATCAAAAAGAGCTAAAAATCTGCTGAAAAATCTCATTTTGTGTTGCCTTGGAGAAAGAAAAACATGGATATTTCTATTTGCCAAGCTCTGAAATACTTTGAAATATTTGAAATACTGAAATTGTGTAAAATAATGTATATGCTTTAAGTTTTGCCAAATTCTGAAAGAATTTATCGGGTATAAATTGATTTTAACAAATGCTTCTAGTTTTGCCCAGCTTAAAAGTATTGTATTGGATATAACCAGAGTAAAATATTGTTTCTAGTTTTGCCAAGCTCCAAAATATTTTGTATATAAATTGAGTAAAATTCTTATATCTTTCTAGTTTTCCGAGCTCTAAAATATTTTATGAGGTATCAATTGAGTAAAAATAATGTTTTTAGTTTTGCCAAGCTCTAAAAATGTTGTATAAATTGATTAATTTTGTATAATTGATTGTTTTTTATTTTTATACAAAATTTAGTATAAATTGATTAATTTTGTATAATTGATTGTTTTTTATTTTTATACAAAATTTTGTATAAATTGATTAATTTTGTATAATTTATTTTTTTTAATTTTTTTTGCCAAGCTCTAAAAATTTAGTATTCATTGATTAATTTTGTATAATTGATTGTTTTGTTTTTTTTGCCAGGCTCTTAAACATTTTGTATTAATTGATTACAAGTTATGTATGTTTCTAGTTTTACCAAGCTCTAAAATATTTTCTGTGTAAATTGAGTAAAAATGATGCATGTTTCTATTTTTGCCAAGCTCTAAAATATTTTGTTGTGTATAATTTGAGTAAAATATAAAAAAAAAAAAATCCTTATACAGTAAATCATGGACAACTGGGCAAGTCATGGTGAAACCTGTTGGAGTCTAAAAAAACAAAAACAAAACAAAAAACCCAAGTAAGCCACACTCTGTTGTTAAATTGGTTTTAAAAAACATATATTTATAGTTTGTCCAAGCCCTACATTTTTTTATCAGGTTTAAATTTAAATTGGATTTGTTTCTATTTTTTTTTTTTTAAAGTAAGCCAAACTCTGAAATATTTTATTAGGTATGAATTGCTTTTTTTAAAAATCATATCTTTATAGTTTGTCAAAGCTCTGAAATATTTTATTGGTTTAAATTTTTTTTTTCCAAATTCTAAAATAATTTATCGGGTATAAATTGATTTTAAAAAATGCTTTGCCCCGCTCAAGAGTATTTTATTGGGTATAAATTGAGTAAAATATAAATTGTCTGTAAACCATGGGCATCTGGGCAAGTGATGGTCCTGTTGAAAGCTGTTGGAGTGGGAAAGGTTGTGAATGCTGGCAGCGGTCTGCTGTGACTCCTGCACGCTCAGGTTTGAGGACGGACCCCACAGGCTGCCGTAGCCATGGGAACGGGGCCGTGTTGTGTGGGGCGCGAGGGCCCATCCCAGCGGGTGGCATCCAGTAGAGCGACGTGAATTAATCAGAGGGAATAAATTACTACATGAAAGCGCCTCGTTCCCCGTCCATGCATATTTGAGGCTGCGCTGCTCTCTGATTTCAACGCTCAAACCACATTCCTCATGATTCCATCTTGAAAATATGATTTCGCTGTGAGACATTCAAAGCAGCCTTGTTTCTGCATAGGATTGTGAAACGACACGAGTCGTACTCTGACCCCTCTGGTCATGAGTTTCATGAGTTCTCTGACTAACATGACAGCTGGAAATACACTCATAACTTGCTCTGATGTCTCAAGCATTTATTGGCGTCTGTTCATAATGCGTGTTACAGGTTAGGAGCACAGTTATGAATTAACTTTTTATTTTGGTCACACTTTAAAGTCCAATTCTCACTACTAACTCAGACTTTTGCTTTAATAAACTCCTAATTTGCTGATTATTAATAGTTAGCAAGGGATGGATTAAGGGATCTAAAATATGCTCATACAGAATAAGACATTAATATGTGCTTTATGAGTACTAATAAACAGCCAATGTGCTAGTAATATGCATGCTAATAAACAACTGGTTAATAGTGAGAACTGGTGTCTAAACTAACTTGTTGTCTTTATTTTTCTGTAATGGATCCTTTGTCAAGCCGATCGTTTCCAGCTGTTTGTTTGAATGTACTTAAGTATGTTCTTTTAAAGCCTGTTATTTCCATAATATGCTTTAAAAGAACATACTTAAGTGTGAACTGAATGTTATGTTTTCGGAAACTTTATTGCATCTTGTTTTCCAATTGAATTAAAATGTGTTATAGTTTAAATTTATATTAAATGCACTTTTAAGTAGGACTTAAGTACATCTTTTTATGTAATTTCATAATTACTTGTATTGCCTTTGAAATATGTTTCAAGTTAAATGTACTAACAAGCGTTTAAGTAAAATATAATTTAATGTCATATATTTTAAGAGTAGTTTATAAATATTTTATTAATTAGTTATTAATATTTTGTAAATATTTGTGAAGATAAAGTCGTGAGTAACACTCTAACGTTAAAATTTGCTCAAGCTCAAAAATATTTTATTGGGTATAAACTGAGAAAACAATTTGTTTCTAGCTTTTGCATTTGTTTCTAGTTTTGCCAAACTTTAAAACATTTTATTTGGCATAAATTGTGTAAAAAAACAAAAAAAAATCTTTCTAGTTTTGCCAAGTTCTAAAATATTTTGTGTATGAATTCAGTAAAAATTATATGTTTCTACTTTTGCCAGGCTCCAATATTTCAGTGGGTATAAATCGAATACAAATATTTAAAAGAATATTTTATAAATCACGAACAACTGTGAAAGCCATGGACCTTTTGAATATTGTTGTGGACAACAGGAGGCCTTGTTTTCATTAATATTATATGTGACCCTGGAGCACAAAAGCAGTCTTAAGTCGCTGGGGTTCACTTTTTTATGAGAAGGTGTAAGTGACGTGAACTGGAAAGAGGAAGTTTTATGTTTATGATTGCAGTTATGAGTTCAGTGTTAAAACTTTGTGTTTTGAGGGTGTATTAGGTGTTAGTCTCACACTTCTCCCCCGTCCTTCTTCAGGCTCAAGCCTTTGATGTTGTAGCCATTAGTAAAGAGCCTCCAATGACACTCACACACACACACACACACTCACACACACAC
>NW_015632469.1:963762-963895 GCF_001515625.1 Sinocyclocheilus rhinocerous
TCGCAAAATTGACCCTTATGACTGGTTTTGTGGTCCAGGGTCACATATTATCTGCAAGTACAGTTATTTAAAAAATAAACTTAAAGGGGTCATATGATGCTGCTAAAAATAACATTATTTGGTGTATTTGGTG
>NW_015632469.1:964057-975848 GCF_001515625.1 Sinocyclocheilus rhinocerous
AGGCTCAAGCCTTTGATGTCATAGCCATTAGTAAAGAACCTCCAATGACACTTACTCACACACACACACACACACACACACACACACTCCTGTTCCCAGAGGCATTACCACCAACAGTTCCCGTCTGCCTCACCTCAACTCATAGAGTCTCAGCTCTCTTTCATCTGTGGCTACTGCGCTGTTGTGATGCTGTAATTATCATCATCGTAACTGCTGGCAACAGAGCTGTGAAGGAAAGGTGTGTGTACGATAAGACCAAACAGCCACGGGTCTCGTGATGCCTTGGGAAGCTCCAGCGCACGAGATCACGACGCCGTAATTATGACGTGAGACGCGTTCGAGCGATTTGGGATGTGAGAAAAATCAAGAATGGGTGGCAGGGGAACAAAATGAAGAGTAACTGAGAATGATGGGAAACAGTGTAGTTTTTGTTGTCTCATTAACCCGCTAAATGGACAGTCCTTGTAAGCTTTATTGCTTTTCATCTGCAACGGGATGCAAAATGCACCATTGCAAATAACTAATAAAGAGAAATTTGGTGACACTTTATTTGAAGCCCTTATGTATGTAATGCATTATAAAGTATTCGTAAAAAGTTGTAATGCATTGTACGTTTTCATGAATAATTGTTAAAATGCATAAAATATTTGAAGGTTTGTTTATGTTTGAATGCATTATATAAAGGTCTAAAAATGAATTGACGAGTATTATGTATTCTAACTGTGGTAACTCGTGAGATCATGCAATGCAATATAAGGCATAAGCAATGCATTAAAACTACTTTTATTATGCATTATATATAAAGTGTTAGCAGAAATGCTTCTCAAATATTTTCTTGCAATGCTTAATGTTTGAAACAACCCGTTAAATTCATCAAACATCTCACCTTTGGGGATTTAAGGCAAGTCTGAAGTTATTTGCAGTTATTTTAATTCAATGTATTATCAGAATCTGAAAAATCTCAAGAAAGCAGATAAGAACATTCTTAAATGTCAGTTCAGGTCAAGAGATTTTACTTTATTTTCAACCTACTGTAAATATAAAACCTCCTAGAGAAATACCCCGTAGACTATTTCAATCATCACTTTTGTCACAAACATTTTTAACGCATGTCGGTGCGTAAGCAAATTCATTTTTTTCTGCATTTCCAAGTAATATTGAGTGTCGAGATGGGTTTTTTTGCTCTGGCGAGGTGTTTCCCTCGGGCACCGAGGCCAGTGTCAGAAATACCCGGCAAATTCAAAGCGTTTCATAAAGCGAAGTTTCATTTTGAGTAATCAAGTCTTGACTTTATTGTGTCAGGTTTAGCTTTATTGTCATATGCGTTTGATGTGCCAAGAGTGTTTCGTCTTTATTTACGGTCTGTTTGTTTTGTTGTGTTTATTTGGCTTCTCCATAAATGGTTTTGTCTGGTTTTAAAGTGATTGTTTTGATGTGCCTGCGTTTTTGTGATTTATTTCAATAATAAAGCGTACTTGTGTCAGATTCCTCCAAACCGCAGGACAAACAATCGTGGAGTTGTTTAATAGTGCACGTCCCGTAGAAGCACAGTGTTTTGGATAGGATTGGGACACTTGTGGCTCTGTGTGTAGTTATTTGTCTTCAAGACGGTTTCTCAGAGTTATTGCTTCGAAGCGTCACGCTGTAATGAATGAGCTCTTCTTTGTTTGTTGGCACTTTATCAGTCATCTGGTTTTAGCAAGCTAAGTTTTATTAAATTATTTTGAAGAGCGCATAATTGAAGCCATTATATCTTCATTTCTGTTGTATGAAGATGGACTTTATCACACACAGAACTAGATTGTTGCTGCCTATAAATTATTGTGCAATTATGTTTATGCTCACAGACTTTTACACAAATTCCCTATTAATACATTTAATATTGGTGTTTGTGTTGTGTTTGTTTAATCATATATAAACATATACATCATTATAATATTGTTAAATATTATTGCAATTTACAATACCGGTTTTCTATTTTAATATACTTTAAAATGTAATTTATTTCTGTGATCAAAGCTGTATTTTCAGCATCATTACTCCAGTCTTCAGTGTCACATGATCCTTCAGAAATCATTCTGATATGATGATTTATTATCAATGTTGGAAACAGTTGTGCTGCTTAATATATATATTTTTGAACGTGTGATACTTTTTTTCAGGATTCTTTGATGAATAAAAAGTTAAAAAGAACAGCATTTATTAAAAATAGAAATCTTTTCTGACAATATAAGTCTTTACTATCACTTTAACACATCTCTCCTGAATAAAAATTAATAAAAAATAAAAAAAAAGAAGAAAAATTTACTGACCCCAAACTTTTGAACGGTACTGTATATGATTATGGAAGTAGGAAATGTATACTTAAACCATATTTTGGGAACAAATTTGTAACAAGAATTGAGCTAAACTTGACAAAACCTCCTTTTGTGGACGTCCTCATTCATAAAAACAGTATATAAATAAATACAGTTGTTTTTTTTATTGTAAAGATGTAAAACGTTTTCTGTTAGGGTGTGGGTTAGAGTTAGGTCATAGTGTTTAAAAGCAATAGAAGTCTATGTAATTTCCCCAGTTAGATGGTTGAATAAGTGCGCGCGTGTGTGTCAGTGTGTGTGTCGCATTGAAAACGTAAGCTGAATTGCTGAAGTGATAAATTCATTGCACTTTTTGGACTGTGCACTTGTGAATTCCAACTTCTGGTGACTCGCAAGAAATCGAGTAGAAATGAAATGAATGCAAACAATAATAATCAAGACTTGTTTTACAGTGCTTCCTAATCTGGTTGTCTAATAAACCTGCCTGCTTTGTTCCTCTTTTGTAATAAAAGCATGCGCTAGATGCATAAATGTAAATAGAGATGAATGATAATGACACTGTTTGTGTTTTGGATTTTCGAGACTTTCCAAAAGTTGCAAGCAGGCACATATCTCTACAAGTCTGGCAAATAATAATATGCATGAGCAGTTATGAGATGAAGCCAGAGGTCTCGGTGTCTTCATGTTGACGGAGGGGGCCGGCGGCTGGGGGTTGAGTGTGTTTAAACGTGCCTCTGTTGTTATGTCTGCGTCTCCTTTGAAGTTCCTCAAACCTCCAGCTAAGTGGCACTCATTTTCCATCTCACAGACCTGGAAGAATTATTTCCAGATTGCGGCGTGGTGCCACAGAGAGACGTGGTGTCAGGCGTAACGTAGCTCCAACAGCATCACAATAAGGTCTTGTCTGATTTTAGTCTCTTCACGGATGCTTTAAGAAGCATCGAAATGAAATTGACCTCGATTCTAATAAACCCACACACATTTACCCTCAAGACAACAGGAATAAATACACAGCCTTTAAAGACCACTAGAATCAATGGCATCCTCTAATGTGGTGATGCAACCCAAAATTTTGGAGGGCCAAAATCATTGACAGAAACCGAGATGTTTAATTAGTGTTTCTCTGATGTCGTGTTTTGACCATGTTTCGTGACACATCATGGATAAACTACAGCGGGTAAACATGCCAGCTGTCAACAGTGCTGGGGAAAGTTACTTTTAAAAGTAATGCATTACAATATTGCGTTACTCCATAAAAAAGTAACTAATTACGTTACTTAGTTACTTTTTTTTTATTCATTTTGAGGAATACTGAATCTGTGTTTTTTTTTTTTTGTGAGTGAGTGAGATGAATTAATGCATATTTATATTTATTTTTGAACTACAGTAACATCTTCTGATTTCTCTCAACATGGGGACAGGAGAGCTGTCAATCAATAAATTGGAAAAAGTAACTTGCGTTAACTCAGTAAAAGTAACTCAGATATTCTCTTGTAAATTAAAAAAGTAATGTGTTACTTTACTAGTTACTTGAAAAAGTAATCTGATTACGTAACTTGCGTTACTTGTGACATGTTACCCCCAACACTGGCTGTGAACAATATTGATTTCTGGGTCTTAAAGGCATATTTCAGCCAAAAATCAAAATTGTCATCACTTACTCGCCCTCACATTGTTCCAAACCTGTACGAGTTTCTTTCTTCTTTTGAACACAAAAGAAGATATTTTGAAGAATGTTGATAACCAAACAGCTGACGGCAGCCATTGACTTTCATAGTATTTTTTTACATACTATGGAAGTCAGTGGGGACCAGCTGAACAACTTTTGTGTTCGACAGAAGAAAGAGACTCATACAGGTTTAAAACAACTTGAGGGTGAGTAAATGATGACAAGTTTCATTTTCGGATGAACTGTCTCTTTAATTGATCTTCATTTTGATGAAGCTATATGGATTCTTAAATCTCAAGCATTAGGCTTTTAGTCTTTTGTGTTTTCTGTTGGTGTGTGAACAAAACATCACAAAATATTATTTGTAGTCCGCCTGCCATCCAATTATCGCAGTGAGATTTGTGCTTATGTTGAAATAAACTGTAGAGCTTAGTATCACGTCTCATGGTTTGAACCACAGAAAGGCATCAGTTAAACAGCTTATAAACAATGTCATGCAACACCACCTTTATCTCAAAAAAGCCATTTAATACGCTTGTTAACCAACTAGAAATTAATAATTCCAGAGAGGAGCATTTTGCAATATGCACTATATTACATATTCATTATATTTTTATTTAACCTGTTAGCAATATCTGTATTTTTTCAGTTTTTGTTACAGCCACAGTTTATGTGTTTATATTACAACAATGAGTCAGAGTAGAAACAATTAGCCTATATCATTAGAAAGATGTCTAATGTGCAATTTTAATGTTTGTACAAGTCAGTTTTTTATTAAATAAAATTTTGAAATAAACTTTATATTCACTTTTTATCTAAATGAAAATTTTTGGTAAAAAATTAATTTTCTTGCATCACTGTTTGAATGGCGTCAGTTTACTTCCTGTGTACTGTGTGGTCCAAAACATCATATTCATATCATATATCAAGTAAATCGAGTGCTCTTTGGAGAACAATGTTTTATTCCTGGAGCTGAGAAAATACTGACAAAATATGAAATGAATGATCATTTTTCAATTCAGAACATAATTTGGACCCTAGCACAGTAAAGCTATTAGAACATTCTTTTGTTTAGGGATGTTCACGGGTCAAAGACGAAAAAGGGTTTAAGCATAAAAACAATAAGTGTAATACTGCTTTAAATTGTTGTTGTTTTTCCCCCCCAAAATTTAAAAGTTTTCTGTTTAATGTAATTGCATTTTTGTTTTTGTTTTTCTGAGCAAAAAATAAATATCATACATTTTCCCCTGATTTACAGAAGAGACCCACTAAAATGTCATTCAGTGTAACAATCTTGTCAGGCATATTTACAACAAAAATCAATTTATGACATATTAAAAGACTAATTACTTTCACCCCAAATACTAACTAGTTGTAATTTTACATTTTTAAAATGTGCCACTATCCTAGGTTTCGCCCATTTGTCAGTAAGAATTTTTTAATCATTTAAAACACAATAAAATGTAATATGCTCTCTTATTCTTTTATGCATTTTAACATGTACACGTCAGAATAAGCATGTTGTTTGAATTTTTACATAAATATAAGTGTTACACTGAATGACAATGTAACATTATTTCAACCAAATTTTGACATTTTATTCTCCAAACACTAATTTGAAACCTTAAAAGTAGACACTTACATTTAATGTGCTTTCTATGGACATAAAATCACTTTTGTAAATTTCTTTTGATGCGGACATCTTCACGTCTTCGACCCTCATGCATATGGTATGTTGGGTGTTATGGTTTTTCTATTGGGTTGTTCTGAGTAGATGCCAGCTCACAACCACTACTAAATATACTTCCTCCAGGCATTATCATAGAGACCAAAGGTTCATCTGATTCAGCGTTCTTGACCACATCAATGGCAACATAAAGCGTGTAAAATGATCGCACCCCATTCAGACGCGTCAAACACATCAGTGCTCAAACAGGAGATTAAAGACGTAACACTCAAAGCGCTCGCTTCCAAAAGGTCCTCTAATTTCCGCTTCAAAAAAGCACTTAGATTTTTAAAGCAAAGAATACATTAGACAGGACAGCGTTTGAGACCCGAGGAGCCCACGGGTCGTCGTGTCCATCAGTGGTCAGTATTAAAGGACCGAACCCTCAGAACAAGTCATGCCTGCATTGTCATTCAAAGAAACGCCGGATAAAAGGAAAGAACCACATGCAAATAGATTTTGTGCTCTGATATATAACAGCCATGTACGTTTGATGCGATATGAACACTGGACTCATGCTGCACTGTCACTGCAGTGAATGCATTTGTATTTGTGCGGGGAAAATATTGTGTTGTTCATCAGGAACTAAACACTGGAATCCCCTCAGCAAGATTTCTTCTGGTCTTTTCAAGATGCAAGAGCTTGCAAGATAAGTATGTTGGGTGAAATATAAGACAAGCTTTTCTTCTAGTGTTTTATCTCAGTGTAAGTGTGCGCTCATGAAATCAATTCTTTAGTGGATCGAGATGTCCAGTGTTAAAGTTCTCAGTCGCTATGGTCATGTATGAGAAATAAACAGGTGCTTGAGGCAAAAATGGCACTTAAATGATCCAACATGCCCCCCAAATTCAAGATACAGGACAAAAAATGACCCTTCTAAATAAACTAAATAGATTACAACTGAGAAATATGAAAAAATGAATAAAAGTGTTGATTGCAGCATTAAATTTCGATCTGCTTGCTTATGTTGCATACATTTTTATGCATTGTTTTTGTGTAGCGTCGAGCATTGTAACCAATCACGGACATTTGTGTTGAGCCAATCAGAGGGGTTTAGAATTTTGTCTGGTGGGCTGATTTGTTTTGTTTTTATAATACATAAAAATGCTTTAAACTCAATTTTTGTCTGTGAAGCCTACAAGATTATGACGTGCCTTTTTCCCAAACATTTTAAATGCATTCTATTAATAAACATTAATAATCATTATTACAATATCAAGAGCAATAATGACTGAATCAGGTGTAGCGAAGCTTCAGGAGGTTCACTTAAAACTAAAACTATTGTTGCTGTTATTTAAAAAATGCACTAAACAGTTGTTGTTGTTGTTGTTGTTTTTTTGTATGACTAAAAAATGTTTCAAGCATTGCAAAAAGTATCAGTTTATTTCACAGATTGAAAACATATCGAACATTATGCAAGCTGACCATAGCAAATGCTGTTAGTCTTGAGTAATTAAATGAAGTAGTATATGGCATAGTCTGAAAAAAAAAAAGTTATCAGCCAGATGATTTATTTTTTGTGGCTTTAATCCCTGGGTTTGATTACAGGTGTTTAATGGGGTGCGCCCATTATGAAGAAAGGAGAAAATGGACTTTGCACATAAATGTGGCCACACGTGGCAAATCTGTCCAATTCTGTATGAAACGCAGTCTGAAAGTCTCTCACACATGTGCACAGATGAAAAGACGCTCGTATGAAAGGCACAGCAGTCAGAAGTTTGGCCAAGAAATGCAGCTACTTCCAGCCATGCAACCGCCATGACGCATCGTGTCAAACAACATGCTGTTAGCATTAGCAAACTGGATTTCACATGAGTTATTAAAGGCCATTTGTAAACACAGACATGAAAGCAAACAAGCTCTTGTGCTGCTGGCCTTGATCATCAAAGCCGTATCGATCAAATGGCTCCTTCCCATTGATTCCTTCAGCAAATGTATTCAACATCTGACACGCTCGCACGCCGCTTTCAAGCATCAGACTTCAACTGACCAGCATCTTATTGTGTGTGTGTGTGTGTGTGTGTGTGTGTGTTTCTTGCAGTCCAACAAAGTGTCTGTGGTCCAGCAGGGGATGCATCCTCTGACGCCGCTGCTGCCCTACGATCACTTCAACCCCAGTCCTCCACACATTCCCACAGACGTCAGCCAGAAACCAGGTAACACATGATCTAAAATCTCACTGGATGAGCTGCATTCGAAGCAGTTAAATAGCTAACACACACACACCAGTGTTGTTATTTTCTCTTGATGTCCAAACCCGTGAGCTGCGTATTATGCATATTATGATATTACATTTAGTCATTTAGCAGACGCTTTTATCCAAGGCAACTTACAAATGAGGACAACAGAAGCAATCAAAATCAACAAAAAACCAATGATATGCATGTGTTATAACAAGTCTCAGTTAGCTTAATGCAGTACACGTAGCTAGGGTTTTTTCAATTATATAATAAATAAAAAGTTATAAAATAAATAAAAATAAAATAAAATGGATAGAATAGAAAAAGAATAGAGCAAGCTAGTGTTAGAGGCCATCTTTTTTGCTTTTTGTTAATTGTATAATAAATAAAAAGAAGACAAATAGATAGAATACAAAAAGAATAGGGTCTATTCTGCTAGTGTTCGTTTTTTTTTAGTTCAAGTTCAAGTCTGCTTTATTGTCAATTCTTCCACATGTACAGCACATACATACAGATAATTGAAATTTCGTTAATCTCAGACCCTTTGTGCATACAGATAACACTAACAGCAGAACATAAAATACAAATAGATACAGATTCAAAATAAAATACAAATATACAAGTAAGGTCATGTAAAAAAAATTATGATAAAGCAGCACAAGGCACATGGCAGATAGAGTGCAAACCAGTGAAGTAAACAAACAGTGCAGATATAATGATTGTAGTGCAAGTTTTTTTTTTTATAAAGAATAGAATTAGAATAGAGAGTGCTAGAGTTAGAGGGTCGAATAAAGATGGAAGAGATGCGTTTTTAGCCGATTCTTGAAGATGTCTAAGGACTCAGCTGCTGGGATTGAGTTGGGCAGGTCACTCCACCAGGAGGGAACAGTTAATGTAAAAGTACGTGAAAGTGATTTTGTGCCTTTTTGGGATGGCCGTTCAAATATTATTCAAAGATCATACAATCTTCATCAATAGGGACATTAAAACACTTTTTAGGCTTAATATTAAAGTCTGTGTAAAGCCATTTCTGAGAATTGTTTCTAAACACATTATAAATGTTAGAAATGCATTGCTGAAGCATGTTGCAAAGACTGTGAACTATGTCGTACTTAATCGTGGAGTTAGACCGTTAAACAGTTTTTCACCATTTTCGTGTTCAGGATTTTCTGGGCGGGGCTAACACCATGACTCGATGATGCAATCGAGACACTGAGCACGGCCCCTCCCCCAACAGCACTGCGCAGATCGATCGGTGTGTGACATCAAAGTACAGTCAGAGCTATTAGAGAGCATACGGCTCCTTATGCTTTCGAATCACTCTCGTGGTACTTTGATGTCATGCACTGATCGTTCTGCGCAGAGTCGAACACAGCTAATAACTACAGCGCAGTGGTTTGCCCGCTCAATCGCAAGTAACTGTCATTACCGTTCGTTACTACAGCCTACAGGTTGCTAGCTAGCTATGCCTTCGTCACGTAAATGCATAATACCTGGTTGCAAATAATTTACAAAACAGCTCGGTCTCCTTATTTAAATAAGCTGCTAGAGGAAGACAGTTGAGAGCGACGGCAGCTTTCCCGTGAGTGGGCGTGGTTTCAGCGCCGCCGGCGGACACGCCCCCAGCGTTTGAGAGCAGAGAATACTGCTTATTTTGTCGAGATTGTGTGTGAGTTCACTGCTGTGTGTGCACAGCAACTTCATTCAATCATTCATTCAGCCAATATCTTCAAACAGCTGATTCACTCAAGAATGAAGCAAGTGACTGTCTTTATGAATGAGTCAGTGAATCATTGGCTCACTTGTTTCAATCACCACTGTGTTGCTCAGAGACTCAGAGAAAAGTTCTGGCTTTTGTGAAACTGAGCAAAAACTGACAATGCTGTGTCTAAAATATGACAATATTAACTTCTTGTTTATTAAACTATTGTATTAAATCGATATTGTGCAAATATTCAGGAAAATTACAGCATTAAACTATTTTATATGATATAAAAATAAGAGGGGCCATTTTTTGCCCTCATATCTTGGATCACACAGTCAGTCAGTCGTCATGCATCATGTTCATCAGCATTAATCACACCAAATTAACACATTAAACAGCCTCAATTATAAATGTCCTCACCATATTTTTCAGAGAAAAGTTCTGGCTTTTGTGAAACTGAGCAAAAACTGACAATACTGACAATGCTGTGTCTAAAATATAACAATATTAACTTCTTGTTTATTAAACTATTGTATTAAATCAATATTGTGCAAATATTCAGGAAAATTACAGCATTAAACTATTTTATATGATATAAAAATAAGAGGGGCCATTTTTTGCCCTCATATCTTGGATCACACAGTCAGTCAGTCGTCATGCATCATGTTCATCAGCATTAATCACACCAAATTAACACATTAAACAGCCTCAATTATAAATGTCCTCACCATATTTTTCTGAAGTCACATGATGCTTTGTGTGAGGAACAGACCTGCATTTGAGTCATTGTTCACTGATAATCTCCGCTGAAGCACAAACCCGCTTACTTCTACTGTTATGGTGATTTTTGTCTTGACAGCTGCGCTTAACATGAGGTGTTATTATAAAGCAAGAGCTCCTTAAAGAGTCCTCAGAAATATCTTTTGCGTTTTGTGAGTGATAGCAGTGTTCAGTTGTGGATGAACAATTCCTTTAATGCGGCAGCTGTAAACAGCCTACAGTTAATATACTACAGTATACAGTAGGGGTGGGCGATATGACCAAAATCTTATTTCACGGAATGAGAAATTTTATTTCACGATAACGATATATATCTCGATGTAGGTATTTTTATTTTATTTTATTTTTGTTATAAAATGAGAAAAAGAAGCAAAGTACAAACACAATAGAACAAATAAATATGAAATTGAATAAAGTGTATAAATAAAACACTGCATAGTCTTCACTGTATCAATCAAATATGAACTGATTCAAACTGGTCCAAAAGTGATTCAGTCAAGTGCAGTGAGCAGTGTTGGGCAGTAACGCATTACTTAGTAACACGTTACTGTAATTTGATTACGTTTTTAGTAACGGAGTAATTTAACGCATTGTAATTAGAGTATAGTTACAAGCCGAGGTCTCTATACGTTACTGCCGTGTTACATTGCTGACAGAATGCAGTGTTTTATAATCTAGAGATTGTAAAAAGGATGTAGCGCACGCATTGTCGAGTCAAGTGCCAGTAGATCAGAGACCTGCTCCCGCGAGACCCGACGCAACAGAGTGCTGCGCGGGAGAAGATGGGCGAGTGCTGGTGCGGGCGGGCAGACACTCGTGTGTGTGGTTGCGTGCTCACGAATCCTCTCTTTATAACACACGAATTGTAGACATTATGAAAGATGCAATATGCATATATTTATTGTGTTATAACAGAGATTTGTGAGATTGCGATGAACTGAGATGTCTTTTAGAGATTATAAATGCAGCGCTCTTTGCTGGCATTCTGCCATGCCAAACCATGCACGCAGCAGATGCTTGCTTTAGTTAAAAATAACAGTGTTCTGTGAATGTTGATGCTTTAATAACAAATATTTATCGGGAGCGTGTATACTGGGATTTCATAAATTTCATGGAGAAAAAAGTAACGCAACTAGTAATGTAACTAATTACTAATTACTTTTGAAATAAAGTAATCAGAACAGTAACGTGATTACTTTTAAAAGGAGTAATCAGTAAGTTGATTACATTTTCAGAGTAACTTGCCCAACACTGATGTTAACACTTTACTAGCCTTTCGTTTTGGAGCTTTGATGCAGCCATCATCTTCTCAAAGTGCAAACAGGAAATAAACTGCTCTGGTCATGTGCCAATTTGCACTAACCATGTGAAACTGCACATATTTAATTGAGACCCTTTATTTTTTCCATATTT
>NW_015632469.1:976206-991944 GCF_001515625.1 Sinocyclocheilus rhinocerous
AAAATAACAGTGTTCTGTGAATGTTGATGCTTTAATAACAAATATTTATCGGGAGCGTGTATTCTAGAAAAAAAGTAACATAACTAGTAATGTAACTAATTGCTAATTACTTTTGAAATAAAGTAACGTGATTACTTTTAAAAGGAGTAATCAGTAATCAGTAATTTGATTACATTTTCAGAGTAACTTGCCCAACACTGGCAGTGAGTGATTAACATTAATAATGACAAACAGCAGAAGGTAAATAAGGCTGCTGTCCCTTTGAGACCAACTGCACGGATCCAATATACTGATACACATCCGTTTTTCACCCAACTTTACGTTTATTTAACACACAGCCGACTGTTTACGTGAATACTCCACACGACGGGCAATTTGACATAATTGTGTGCATATTTGAACATTCAAGCATGAAAGAGATCTGTTTTTGCGATCGCATGCTGTCTGAGAGGGGCTTTCAGTGCGCACGCTTCGGCTGTGTGTCAGTCAGCGCGAGCAGCAGATTGAGTTATTTTTCACTGCTTATTGCAGTTAATAACTTTATTAAACATTCTGCACGTGATCGCATGCTGTCTGAGAGAGGCGCTTTCTGAGTGTGTGCTTTGTGTGTCAGTCAGCGCGAGCACCGCATTGAGTTCTTTTTTTTACTGCTTATTGCACTTATTAACTCTATCAAGTGCGTCCCACTCTTTTTCTCATTCATGCATGTTTCCTTGTTCATCAAAGGTGTATATAACTATTAAGTAGTACTATGTTACGCAGATATGTTTGCATACCACTGAACACACGATATAGCAAAATGTCTAACGATAGACACTTTATTCCGCAGTAACGATATATACTGTCATACCGCCCAGCCCTAGTATACAGTATACTTCATGTCATGTTTGATACACAAATTTCTAAGGCCTTGATCATCAAACTAAGCACTAAACATCTTACTGAGACATATTATTGGAGATATAGAGTGACGACTGATATTTATGTCATTTTATGTAAGTATCTGTTATACTGTTATAAAGATCTCATTGATTACAAGCATCAGAATTTCATCACTTTTTGTCCATAAAAATATCAGCATCTGCACCAAATTGCATTTTTTTGCTCAGTTTGATTCTCTAAATAAAACTAAGCTGTTTTTCTTCCAAATTCTCATTATATCGTAATACTGTATATGAGCCATAAAAGCCTGATATATAATAATTAATTTTAATAATTTATGCATTTAGCAGACGCTTTTATCCAAAGCGACTTACAGTGCATTCAGGCTATACATTTTTTGACAGTATGTGACATATATATCTCATATGATAACACAAAAACACATAAGCAAACCTGGCCTTATTTGTTGGATGACTAGTCGTCTAGTCAAGTGTTATTACCCATCTTTACTACAGCAATGAGTTCATTGCACCTACTTAACTTTGAAATTGATTGTTGATAAAGTAAATTGAGTAGAAATGACAGATGCTGTCATATTTCCCAGTGCCTGTAGTTTAAAGGGGTCATGAAATGAGAAACCAAAATTCCCTTGATCTTTTGACATAATAGGTCATTGTATTATAAAAACATCCTGTAAGTTTCAGAACTCAAAACTTTGTCGTTAGTCTAAAATCAGCTTATATTGAAGGCAGTCTGCCAAAACGACAGTTTGTATAGTGTTCTACTCTATGATGTAATAGTGTGGATAAACACTGCCTCTGCAGAAGATCATCAACGGCTGCTTCTACAGCACTGCCTGTTTAGCCCCGCCCACCGATTCTACATCACTGCCTGTTTAGCCCCACCCACCAATTCTACATCACTCCCTGTTTAGCCCCGGCCACCGATTCTACATCACTGCCTGTTTAGCCCCGTTTAGACCCGCCCACCGATTCTACATCCCTATCTGTTTAGCCCCGGCCACCGATTCTACATCACTCTGTTTAGCCCCGGCCACCGATTCTACATCACTCTGTTTAGCCCCGGCCACCGATTCTACATCACTCTGTTTAGCCCCGGCCACCGATTCTACATCACTCTGTTTAGCCCCGGCCACCGATTCTACATCACTCTGTTTAGCCCCGGCCACCGATTCTACATCACTCTGTTTAGCCCCGGCCACCGATTCTACATCACTCTGTTTAGCCCCGCCCACCAATTCTACATCGCTGCCTGTTTAGCCCCGCCCACCGATTATATATCACTCTGTTTAGCCCCGCCCACCAATTCGACATCGCTGCCTGTTTAGCCCAGCCACTGATTTGCACATGTAGCATAAATAACGAGAGAGGCGAACGCAGATCTAAGCAGAACCCAAATGATAAAGATGCTCTGAAGACAACAAGACGCTGTGCAGTGCCAAGCTGTGGAAAATCCTTCTGATCCTAACGTTAGGAAAGAGTGAATGAACTTTATTTTTAATGAATATCCAGACCGCGTCAGTAAGAACGTGGTCCTTTGTTCGCTTCATTTTACAGCGGATTCGTTTACAAACAAGGTACAATTTGACGCGGGATTTTCAGAAAGATTAAAAACTAAAAGCTGTGCCGACTATATTGGATCCGACAGTAATGTCACAACACAAGTGTGAGTTACTGCTTTTATTACATGCTCACTATTGCTTTGTCTCTTAAACAGATCGTTTGATATGAGTATTATATGCGTATTTAACCTAAATCACAGCAGCATCCATCTATAGCCACGCCTATTCAAAAAAAAAATGTTTTTTGATCTAAAAATCTTGCTAACATTATAAGTGGACCTCAGAGAACAGTACAAAATAAAAAACAGAGGCAGTGCATGACCCCTTTAAGGCCTGTTGATGGGCTCGACTGTGGTCAGACACCTGTCCTCATGTCAGCTCACTTCATTGTGTGCAAGTCAGTGAACTGTGCCAGACTCAACCACCGTGACCCGACGCGCTCACATGACGATGTTGACACGGGTCTGAAATGTGTCACGACTGTACATCCAGGTAAAGTACATGGTGGAGCATGAACCGTGAACGTTTGAACCTCTGACACTTACTGTATGTGAAGGGTTTACGTTTTACTGTACTTTGTTTGATATCTTGATGGTGTTTTCTCTGCGCTTGCGGTCCAGTCATCTCAGGCATCGGTTTGATCGGTTTCACTTTCGCGCAGTGGATCGTGTCTTATATTGAAAGACTGTTTTAAAGGCAGCCTGTTTGCCGTTCATGTTTTCCATCAAGAATTGCTCATTTTACCTTCTGTCGGCTGCGCTGGGAATGTTTTGACGGCTTGTTTTGAAAATGAGTTATTATAAGAAATGTTAACTTGCAGTCATGACCAATAACTGGGGTCGTGTGCTATCAGAGAGGATTCACACATGATGCAGAATTGCAATTTGAATTAAAGGAGTTAAAATTAAAATGGAAAGAAATTCATATACTGTATTTGTCAATGATTCATAAATGAAGTCTTACAATATATTTTAAATATATCGATGCAGTAATGGACCATAATCGATTATAGCCTACTGACGTCATTCGCATACGCGCTTGTCACGCGAGTATTGAAGTATTACGCAATTCACACTCCTAAATTACAGTAATGAGCTGAGGCTGTGCTTAATTGTCTTAAAGTCGAGATAAACCGGAAGACATAAGAAGATCCAGTTATGACATTTTGATTAAAAATGATGTTGTCAAGTACTGTGAAACATAGACACGGATGAAACGTTCACAAGAAGATCTATAAGATGCGTTTAGAAATCAGCTTTTGTCTTGAGGTTTTGGAGAGAAGCGTGAGCTGCAGGTTCTCAGGTAGAACCCATCGACTCGGTCACATTCCAGCATGGCAGGTTTATTGAGGGTTCGCTTCACAAACAGGCCCAGAGCAAATGCAAATTACAGTCATCATGCAGCATTCTTCAGCAAACACAGGTTGCTCGGGGTCGCTCTTAACTGCGGGGTGCTGCATACAAATGACTTCCTGCAGAAAAGCACAGGTTAAGTACTTTGTATGCGTTGCTGTTTTCACAATTATAAAATCACAGAGTGCCATCAAGATGGTTTTACCTGCAGACCACATGCAAATTCAGTCATAAAGCCATAGATTTACTTGAAAATATGAAGCCGTTTAGAAGAAAACCAGACGGCATTGCAATTAAATCTGTAATCTCATCTGCGTCTCCTCTAGAGCTTTAGAAGACGTCTCAACAGTGTCTCAAAGTGTGCTCAGATTTGCCAAAATGCCAATCGAAGGTCCGAGATCTCAATATGAGCTGCTTTCCAGCTCTGCACTCCTACTGTATGACAGCTACTGACTCATTTCTAATAAGGCATTTTTGGAGAAACATCTGTTGATGCTTAGATTAATCATTACTGAAAGTGTCCTGAAGATATGAAAGAGCAGTCTATAAGAGAGGTTATGCTGCTTCTGAATGCTCTTTACTGTGTTGTGTAACTAAAATCACTCAAGAGTAGGACTCTGTGATTTCTGATGATGCTGAATCCAGTCATAAAAATGGCATTTACAGTATAATGCACAGAATGGCACAGAATTTCCCATCTGCGTCTCAATATATGAGAACATGAGTAGCAGCATTTCACAATTTCCTTTGAGAAAAACTACCGTCAAATACACATTAAAACGCCAAGCTCGTCACAGCAACTCGCCAAAATAAAAGTCAGAAATGCATTGCTGTTGTGCAGTAGACTGTACTTCTCAAAGTAGAAATGATAATGTAATAATTTAACATTTCAAGGATCTCACTCAATTTTTCTTCCATGTTTTAATTTAAACGGTAAGCCTAAATATAAACGCCAAAAATCAAAGGAATCATTACATTTTCATTTGATTGCATTTTAAAATGTTAATTGTTAATGTTTTATACATTTATTTTATTACCACTGTTTTTGATAATAAATGTGTATTAAATCATAAATCCAGAAAAATGTATTCTTATAATTAATTAAATAATTTAATTTGTAAATAAAGCATCATATGGCTCTATTTTTGTTAATAATAATAATAATAATAATTTATTAAATTGTCATTGTTTTTTTAATCAATTGATTAGACATGCTTTTTGCAAATGAAATGAAATTAAACTATTAAAAATAAGGGGAAAATGTATTTAGGTAAAAATAAAATGTAATTTGGGGAAATTACATTAGGCTGTATTACATTATTTTGATTAGGCTATAAAAATGTTGTTTTGTTCTATATTGTAAAGACTATTTTTTTAAATATTTATTAACATATATTATTTAGTTTAAATAAAAGCTGTTTTTTTTTTGTACTTTTTATTCATCAAAGGATCCTGGAAAAAAAAGTATCACAGTTTCCAAACAAATATTAAGCAGCACAACTGTTTCCAACATTGATAATAAATCAGCATATTATACTGATTTCTGAAGATCATGTGACACTGAAGACTGGAGTAATGATGCTGGAAATACAGCTTTGATCACAAGAATCAATTATATTTTAAAGTATATTAAAATAGAAAACCAGTATTTTAAATTGCAATAATATTTCACAATATCAGATGATGCCAAATTTACCAAATTTTGATTGCATCATATAATAATTGCTGTTAATAGTGTACATCGTCTGTTTGATTACGTCTTTAATTGATTTTTCCGTACATTTCTGCCATATGTACATTAACTGACAGTCACCACTGATAAGCTACCACTAAATATTGTAGAAACTTAATTTGCTGTAAAGTTGCTTTGCAACGATTTGTATCATAAAAAGCGTTATACAAATAAACTCGACTTGAATATTACCTTTTTTCTGTATTTTTGATCAAATAAATGCAGCCTTGATGAGCAGAAGAGACTTCTTTAAAAAACAAACAAAAACAATCTTTCTGATACAAAAAAAAACAACAATAAAATTATTAAACTTTGACTTACTAAAATAAAAATGAAAACAAAATATGAAAATAAACACAGATTCAAACTATGAGACAGTATCTCAATGATACTAAAGTAACACGGGTCTGAGCGCATTGGGCTTCCTCTTCCTCTGTAAAATCATCTTTCTGATCTCCTCTGGGGTTTTGAATGGCAGTCTATGAAAATAAATAAATATTCAGAATAGTGGTGGCTCAGTATTGGAGTTTAATGGCTGAATTGTGAATATTCGGTTTGCTTTCAGGGTAACTGCATTTCTTAATAATTTCTATCACCTTTCACATTGGCTCCATGTGCAGCGTCACACTCATTAGCAGCAAGTGCGGGAAAAGACGCTGGGCTCTTTGTCTCTGGCCGTCTGGCCGGGGTTCGAGGCTGGTGTAATGGCAGGTTCCCAGCGTGTTAATAACGGCCGTCCTCCTCTCGCTGTCTCACAGGTGTTCACAGGCATCAGTCGCAGGAAATCTCCGGTTTCTACTCGCTGCCTCAAGGCCAGATCACTCCGTCCATGAACTGGTAAGACATCTAAAGTCCGAGAGTGCACACATCTCTCCTCATATCTGCTGATGAAGGAGAGCATCCCAAACAAGACTTTAAATGTGAAGTGGCCCAGTATGTCACTGTACATTTACAGTCTTAAAAATAAAGCTGCTTATAAGGTTCTTCACAGCGATGCCATAGAAGAACCATTTTTGGAACCATCTCTTTCTTACCTTTTTATAATCTGAAGAACCTTCTTTTGCCACAAAGAAGCTTTAGTGAAACAGAAAGGTTCTTCAGGTGTTAAAGGTTCTTTATGGAACCATTTAGACAAAAACGGTTCTTCTATGGCATCGTGAAGCACCTTTATTTTTAAGAGTGTATGTGTGCAGCAACTTAATGTAATAACTGTACTTGTGTAAAAAGTTTTATTATTTAATGCAATGGAATTGAATATTATATATAATTTGATATAATGGTCATAACGCAATAATGTTCTCCAATCTTGAGCTCATATTGTAGTTTGCCATTGCATAGTCGGTTATTGCATGAGAAATTGAACAAAGTGTAGAAACTTATAATATATTCATAGTTTATAATCTTATGGCAGAACGTAATATACAGTATAAATGAAACGATGTTTACATTATATTAATTCTCTCTGAATATAATATGTTTATAGACACAAAACTTTAAAAGGTTATTACATTCAAATTAATGTAGGCTTCTTTGTCTACATTGTGAACATTTTAGTTTAACAAATTACTAATTTTGTGTTTTTATTATTTTTGTTTTTTTTATGACCTGTGCCATCAATTTGTGTCGCTTGGTGTTCCAGTTTTAGTTTTATTTGTTTAATTGCAATTGTTTTTTTTTTAAGTTACTGATTTTAAAATATAAATCATGATATTTAGGTTAGGATGAGATTTAAATTTAAAGGGATAGCATTTTTTGTTATTTGATTAAAAAGGTGATTATTAAATTTGACAATGTTTTAGTTGCACTCATATGTCTCGTAATGTAAAAAAAAAACATTATTCCTTTATGAGTTTAACATTTTGTTTTTCAAAATATTTCTTTTTTAATATCTTGCATCATGTGCCGTTATTACATTGTTCATTGCTGATGTTAATCTCTATGGTCTTGTGTGTGTGATAACTTGGCGAGCTGATTTGGAGAGAAACTCAGCTGATGTTGTGTGAGTGTCAGATTGATCTGACAGATGTTTTCATCATGCAGTGTGTCGGAGGATATATATATTCTGTCGGTGTGTGTGTGTGTGTGTGGATCTGGTGATTGAAGCCGTGTGTTGGTGTTGATGGTGTCTTGTTCTCCGTTAACCTGACGTCTGTCAAGGCCTGAGAAAGCAAGCTGTCACCTGGAAACATTTCTGTCAAGAAACATGAATAGTTCACCAGTCATTGTACTGCCGTAAAGTGAAGATTTGAAAACGATCGTGCTTTTCAGTAAAGCCCCGCCTTCTTTGATTTGATTGGTCACCTGGAACATTTGGACATTGACGAGCGCTGAAGCAGACCAGCCTAGAAATGTAACAACAAACGTCAAGCATCAAGAGTACAATCAATAAATATTTAGGCCTAAATTTAAGATGTTTTTGAATTGCATATGAATTGTGCATCCGTTTGCTGAAAACTCATCTCTTTTGAGCACTTCCTGTCTATTTGCCTCTTTAAGATGAATCGATGTATTCCCCAATTGTAAGTCGCTTTGGATAAAAGCATCCGCTAAATTAATAAATGTAAATGTAAATTTGGATTACACATGACTAATTCACTAAAAACAAATAGACTCATATCTGATTCATATCTGTTTATCGTACATAAATTAAATGGGTCAGATTTTTTAATATAAACTCAATAACCAGGTTTATGTATTTATTAGCAATAAATCCAGTTCGTTTCAATCCCATGCATTTAATGACTTGAGTATCACAATGAACAGATTGATTCTGATTTGAATAAATGCATTTTGAAAATCTGATGATTGAAATAAAATCAAACAGATGCAAATAGTTCATAATAAACCATGCCCTGATTTGTTTGAGTGCCTGACATACAACAAAATAAAAGTTTGTTAAAACCGTTTTATCCAAATGGATGAAAATTTTCTATGCAATTCCAATACATAAATCATAAATTTAGGCTGAAATATTTTTTGAGTGCATCATTTGAATAAGTGTGTGTATATATATATATATATATATATATATTTATTTGAAATAATTTTTTTAATGGTTTTAGTTAATGATATCAATTTAAACATTGTTTAATTTATTTTTTATTTTTTATTATTTTTTTTTTATTTATTTATTTGTTTTTGCGCATCAAGTTCAACTGAATTAAAATGAGAAATGTTGCAACTAGCTAAAGTATATATATATATATATTAGTTGTAATTTTATTTTCAGTTTTAGTTAAGTATAGTTACGGCCCTGCGTGATCAAAAAAGCGCTAGTATTAAAGTTGAGCATGTGCATTGCTAGAATTGTTTTCAGAGAGGTTTCCTGCCTCCATTGGTCAGACAAACAGTTAGCCCCGCCCCAAACACAGTGTTCAGTGTTTGGAAAGCAGTTGAGTCTTCAGCAAATCCACCGCCGGGGGCTCTAACTCTGTCCCCCGACCCGCAGGCCCAATCAGCCTGTCTATCCTCTGCCCTCCTGCGGCTTCAGACAGTCCTTCTCCTCCAGCCTCCAGAGCAGCTCCTCCTTCCCCAGGTACAGTACCAGACCTCACCTGTGCTTCACCTGACGCTTCAGCCGTATGTGTGTCGCCGCTGAGCTCACGGTCACGACCCCAAATACTGCTAAACTGAGCCACGCTGACAGGACCGCTCCGGGTTCAGCTCTGCATCGCTCTGATTCAGACTTTATTCAGCTAAAACTTGTCCATTGAGCTTGTAAGCAGTGCATTATAGTGGTTTTACATGGTTGTGACTCGAGTGGAAACATGTGACCCTGGAGCACAAAACCAGTCGTAAGGGTCAATTTTTCGAAATTCAGATTTATGCACTGCTCCAGGGTCACAAATTGAAAATAACTTTGCACACTAAGTGTAAGTTTAAGTGGTTCTGACGAACGATAAAAAGATGGACCCTTTTCACAAGACTGTGTTGATGTGTTTAACAGTCATCAGCATCGTAAATCCTCGAAGGTTTTTTATATTTTTAAAAATGTATGAACATTTATGACACTATAATTTGTATTATATCACCTTTGCATCAAATTACAAAAAAACTAGTTAAGGCTAATGCGAGGGTGTTTCTATGTGAGAGACATCGTTCTCTCTTCTGACTGCCGTTATCAGTCTCTCTCAAATTTGTTTCCTTTTATTGAAAGTCATGAAAACACTTATCGTGGAGTTTTTCTTTTGCTGTTTGAGCAAATGGGAATGCAAGAAATACATTTGCGGTACTTCTCCCATTCACCGCTCTTCAGGTTAACTCAACTATGACGACTTCCGCTGCTGAGAAACACAGAAATGTGAAAAAGGTCCATTGCCAGCCAATCAGAATCCATCCTGCTTTAAAGAGCTTGAGCTGTTAAGTTTCAAGACAACAAAACTGCAGCACGCTTGCAATAAACAATGTTACTGTGATGTTGCTTGTTATAGCTCTCATTATTTGTGTGAACAGGCCTTAAGTTAATGCAATTTTCCCCCCGTTTTTCAACTGAGAGTTATTGAATTGAAGCTTGAATTGAATAAACCCGGAACTCTGCTTTAATTACAGTTACGAGAGATCATGCTATACTGTGAATGCAGGCACAGCTAACGTGCATTAATATGCAGATGCACATTATATATCGTCCTTATGTTGCTAGATCTAGTAGTGGTATGTAAACTAAGGAACTCTTCTATTGTGCTGTGTGTCAATTTGACCCATATTCAATTTTAAACAGCTTGAAACACTGGTTAAACTTGTTTGTTCTTGAATTTCTTTCTTATTGAGTCATGAATGTGCATGCAAGGTTTTGACCCCGTAGGTGTGTTTTGGAAAGACTGTATGCATTTTGGTGACTACGATTGTGTTGGGAGTCAAATCGGCCCCCTTTTGGTTTCCATGCACTTGGACAGATTTTCATATCGGCCGTTTGAATAACAGCAAATATTCAGGTAAAAAACAGAAAACTGTAGTTAGTAAAAATCTGATTTTATATGCTGCCATGCAAAAGTTTGGGATCAGTAAGATTTTTAATGTTTTTTAAAGAAGTCTTTTATGCTCATAAAGGCTCAATTTATGTGATCAAAAATACAGAAAAAAATGTAATATTAAAATAATGGTTTTCTATTTTAATATACTTTAAAATATAATTTATTCTTGTGGTCAAAGCTGAATTTTCAGCATCATTACTCCAGTCTTCAGTTAGAAAACAATGTAAGCCTTTACTATCACTTTTTATCAATTTAATACATCCTTGCTGAATAAAAGTATTAATTTCTTCCAAAAAAAAACACTTTTGAACAGTAGTGTATATTGTTACAAAAGGTTTCTATTTTGAACAAATGCTGTTCTTTTTAATATTTTATTCATCAAAGAATCCTGATAATAAATCGGCATATTAGAAAGATTTCTGAAGGATCATGTGACACTGAGTTATGATGCTGAAAATGCAGCTTTGATCACAGAAATAAAGTGTAATAAAACAGAAAACCATTATTTAAATATTTTATAATATTACAGTTTTTTCTGTATTTTTGATCAAATAAATGCAGCCTTGATGAACAGAAGATATATATACATAAATATATAAAGTCTCTGAGAAGCTGTAATAGAGATTACATTTTTGCATGACTCTTTAGTGTTGATTTTTGTCATAGAGCATGGAAACCAGTAGGGGCTTATTTTGACACAAATGTCGTACCCACAACACAACATGAAAGTTAATAGCTGGTCTCTGTGGAAATGACCGATCATACGCTGTATGATATTTTGGTTCCTTTTTCATATTGAAGTACTTTCTTGTGGTTCACATAACGTCCAGTCAGAAAGTAACCCAGACGTCTATTGGGTACGACTCAATCTCTTCTCGGGTGTTCTTCAAGCCGTTTGTTTGTTTGTTTGTTTGGTCAGCTCAGTCTCAAAGTGGATTGGGTGAAGCACCAACCCATCGCTGTGGCTTTTCCCATCAGACGTCAACTGTGATCAAATCCTTCCTTTGTAACCCAAAACCCGAATTAGATGAACAAATCATGTTAATATGCATACATGCAGTAATAAATCCAAGCTGTGGAGATGGTTTCATTCGGATGTCAACAGACGACGCACATCTTTGTTCAATTCTTCTCGTGTCAAAGGCACAAATCCAAAACAGAGTCTGGATCTGCGAGTGTGTGGGGACGCTTTGTTGAGCTGGAACCCTTTCTGCTGTCCTTTCCCATCAAATAGTAGTGCTGCTGTAGAGTCGGCTTTGAAATGATATTTGAGTTTGTGTTGAATGCTTCAGACGGCGTGCTTGTTTTCCCTCGGGCAGAACGGGGTTGTGTGTGTTTTGCAGTATGTGCTTGCGGCGCTTCGGCGGTGCAGATAGAGCGCCAGCTGCTGGTCACATGACGCATTGACGCTTCATTACAGTTTTTTTGTTCAGCTGCTTGCACACACAATCTTTACTTGTCACACAGTTTCTGAAAGCTGACACTCAAACACCAGAAGCACACACCAAATCTACAAAACCATACGCTAATTCTCAGACTTTGACTCGACACTTTTTGCAAAACACAACACAGAATTCTCTGTTACACACAAAAATCTATCAGGAAGTTTCTTGATTTCCTTTATTATGTGTGTGTGTGTGTGTGTGTAGGTTCTCTCATTCTCTGATGCTTCAGTCCGGCATGCACCCTACAGGCATCCCACACCCCGCGATAGTGCCTCCCTCCGGCAAACACGAGCACGACCAGTTCGACAGGAGCATTTACACGTAAGTCCTCTGATGCTTTCAATGAATAGTGCACAGAACAGACCTGGGGCCTCATTTATAAAACGTGCGCATGCACTAATTTGATCTCAAAGCCACGGGAACATTCATATTTGTGACCCTGGACCACAGAACCAGTCACAAGGGTCAATTTTTTAAATTGAGATTTATACATTATCTGAAAGCTGTATGGTTTGTTAGGATGGGACAATGTTTGGATGAGATACATCTAGGCCTATTTGAAAATCTGGAATCTGAGGGTGCAAAAAAATCTAAATATTGAGAAAATCATCTTTAAAGTTGTTCAAATGAAGTTCTTAGCAATGCATATTACTAATCAAAAATTAAGTTTTGATATATTTACGGTAGGAAATTTACTAAATATGTTCATGGAACATGATCTTTACTTAATATCCTAATGATTTTTGGCATAAAAGAAAAATGTATCATTTTGACCCATACATTGTATTGTTGGCTATTGCTACAAATATACCCCAGCGACTTAACACTGCTTTTGTTCTGCAGGGTCACATTTATAAACACAGTCTTTGCGTGGAAAAGTGCTTAGAGCCACGTCAGGGTCTGAGCAGACGTACACACTTTTCATTGTGCAGCCATGATGATGATAATAATAGTAATAATAATAATAATAGTAGTATTAGGCATGTGCATTTTGGTTAATTTTCCTGACAGATATATCAGATGCTGGATAATTGTTTAAGAGTTAACAGACAAGATTAGAATGTTAAAAAAAAACTAAATTAGATTTTTAAAATTACGCATTAATAATGTCATAAATGTGCAAATATCACCATAAACAGAACATGAGTTTTGACATGCCGTCATGCATCTGCCGCACTTTTGTGAACGGAAAAAACTTAATAAAATTGTATGTAATTAAATAAACAAACACGAAATATGTTTGACTTAAATAAAACGAAATTTTAAAAAAACTGAGGCAAGTAAGCTATGCTTAGTTTTGGTGTGTTTCTGTGATTCGCTCCATAAATTAAAAAGAACCAAGAGTTAAAACGGCATCCTTATTTTTCTGGATGCTACAAATTAAAGCACGCTATTTTATTTTATTGTGAGTGTACACAAATAAAAGCCCAACTTTGGCCTCACTAAAGTTCTTTTTCCTGCTGCTCGCCATCCTCAAACAACTGTTTTCGACGTTGACTGATGCTCTTTTATATGCTAATGATATTAATTAGGGGGCGTTTACAAGGCGGAGATCTGACAGCTGTCAGCTGCGCACCATTTCAAGATCATTTGTGATTTATAAATGCCACATCTGGAAGAGAGCATGTGTTTTTGTGCGCATGTTCGTTTTACGTTTTCTCTCAATCGCAATTGTGCATTTTTGAGAAACGATCTTAGAACAGATTTAGGACGCAACTTTTTATAAATGAGGCCCCTGGAAACTCTTGAACCCTTGAAGTTAGTTTTCTGAAATTTAAGCACACGCAAATATTATTCCAGTAGTTTATTTCTATGTTTGTGCCATTTTTTTAAGTGCACACGTTTTGGTCTCAACACCAAAAATGCAACGTCTGAATACAGTTGACTCGGACGGGACTAGTTTTCCTGGAGGACGTACTTTGTGATTTTAATCCCATCTGAATCTGTGTTTTTCTTCCATAACCTCTCTAGAAGTTCTAGAGCAAATTACCTTCTGTTTGGTCCTGTGAGATCTGGAATTGCCTTGTGAGTTTGCACCCCTGAATAGAAATACTTGACACAAATCTGATTCTCATAATAAATTGTCCATGTCTGTGGGACTAATTATAATACCTCAAATACCTCTGTTTGTGTGAAATATATCCAGTGCTGGGTAGATTACTTACAAAATGTAGAATTTCAAAAATTCTAGATAGTAAAGTAATCCATTACATTCCACGTTTTAGGTAATCTGACAACTTTTTGATTACTTTTAGATTACTTTTGACCTAATGCATTGATCACATTGATTTAAATAAGATAATCTTGTACTATATTGATGTAAAAGTACAAAGAAAAAGAAAATATATTACATTTGTTCTTATTAACAACATGAAGTGCATTAAAAAGTTTCCCAAACTGGGGTTCATGAAGGAACTGAAAATGAAAAGCTAATATTTAATTACATCATAAAAATGTAAAATTAAAATAAATCATTTTAAAATAATTGATCATTTAAATATAAATTCATGTGTTCATCGGTAGTTGATGCAATGTTGAAATGTTGAGAAAACTTATGACTTAAGTTTAAGTAAAACTTATTAAAACGGAAATGATTTTTGTAAATTTCAGTTTTTGTGTAATTATATCCATCTGACTAGTGACTGGTCTTTGTGTGAATGTCCACAAAACTAGAAGACTGGAAAACTCGTAGGCTATTTTAGAAAGGAAGATTGGATATTAGGATATTAGAATCATTTATTGCTTTAATAAGAATAATATGTAATCATGTAATCCCTAATAAAGTAACTATAGTCTGATTTCAATTATTTTAAAATATAACTACAAGTACTTAATTTTTGGAGTCTGATTACGTAATCCACATTACATGTAATCAGTCACTACTCAGCACTGAATATACAGTATTTTTGTTTAATATGAAGTGTTTTCAGTTGAAAATGCTTGTTCCTATCAAATGTTAGATCAAGTCTCCACGTCAAAAAATTTCAGATCTGAATCCTGCTCCGAGATTTGTCTCACATCCGAAACCCAGTCAGCGAAGTCTTGTCTGATACCCAAAACCCGTATTAACGGTCTTCTGTCAGCCGAGAAGTTGACTGAGAAAGCCAGAGAAGAGCAGAAGAGGAGACAAGTGATGATGATAACAAAGGAGCAGAGTTTATCGTAAAACCGTAGTTGCGTATGTTTCAATTCTCAGACTTCATCTGACCAGCGCAAATGCAACAAGTGTTATTATACTACGATCGGTAGCAATGGAAAATTACTGCTTCACAACAACGTCCCTCTTATCATGAAGACAAATATCCCTTGAAACCATACAGTCATAAGACAACAATGGGAAAATAATATAAAATATAATATAAGTGACTAATCAATGAAATGAGTATATAAGTGGTTTAAATGATCATTATAGATGAGAGATAAACATGGGCTTTGTGCCTTTGTTGATTTCGAGTAATGGGACGCCCATCCAAACATGTTATTAACTATTGTTATTTGTATAATGAAGTGTTTTTCTCTTTCTTCTTCATCACGTACCTCAGCAAATCTCATGCAGAGTTGAAGCGCGAGAAGGAGCCCAAGAAGCCGGTGATCAAGAAGCCGCTGAACGCGTTCATGCTCTACATGAAGGAGATGCGGGCCAAAGTCATCGCTGAGTGCACGCTGAAGGAGAGCGCTGCCATCAACCAGATCCTGGGCCGACGGGCGCGTTCCATCCGCTTCATCTGTGATCAGGATTACTGTCTGGGAGAGAGTGTGTGTGTGTGTGTGTGTG
>NW_015632469.1:992446-996415 GCF_001515625.1 Sinocyclocheilus rhinocerous
TGTGTGTGTGTGTGTGTGTATGTGTGAGAGAGTGAGTGAGTGAGTGTGTGAGTGTGTGTGAGTGAGTGTGTTTGTGAGTGTGTGTGAGTGAGTGTGTTTGTGTGTGTGTGTGTGTGTGTGTGTCTAAATGTCCCCACAAGGATAGTAAAACCTGAAATTTTTGACATTGTGGATAACTGCCTGCGCTCGGAAAAAAATTATTAAAAATAGTAAATGATGTTTATCTGAAAGTGTAACAATGCAAACAGGTTTTCTGTAAGGCAGGGGTGGGGAACGTTGATCCTGGAGGGCCAGTGCAGAGTTTAGCTCCAACCCTAATTAAACACACCTGAACAAGCTAATCAAGGTCTTCAGGATACAGGAAGGGTTTTTTTGTCACTCTGCAGGACAGCGGCCCTCCAGGATCAGCGTCCCCCACCCCTGCTGTAAGGGGTAGATTTAGGGGCTAGAAAATATTGTTTGGTCAGCATAAAAGTAACAGAACACAATTCACAGAAACCTAATGTGTGTGTGTGTGTGTGTGTGTGTGTGTGTTACAGTGGCACGCTCTGACCCGCGAGGAACAGGCCAAGTACTATGAACTAGCGCGGAAGGAGCGACAGCTTCACATGCAGCTTTATCCCAGCTGGTCGGCCCGTGACAACTACGTAAGTGCTTCTCATTACTCTGCGGCTAAGTGAGGAAAATCAGGATCATTCTGACATGTGGGATATAAACGTGACGTAGAAGCAGATCCAGTGTCCAAACTCTTCAGTTCAGCTCATTACAGATCAATCACAATGAGCCGTTCATTCAGACTGCATCTGTTGGACTGTCAACTATGTAAATTAAATATATTTCTTATGCATCAGGGTTCTTATTAACTAGAACTAAAACAATCAAAACATTTCAGTTAATTGAAATAAATCTGCAATCAAATAAAATATAAATATTAGATGATATTAGCTTCAGTTAGTTGCCAAGGCAAGATTTCTATTTTTTTAAGTTGAGGCACTAAAATTCTACCCAGGCTCATTGGAAATACTAGGTACTTTTCTACAAAACTGAAAAAAACATACCTATATGTACGAATCGCTGCGGTTTCCAGTTATAATGAACAATAGAGACAGAGAAACTCTGACAACTTTTATTGCTTTTCACACAAAGTATGATTTACAGGTCCACAGTTTCAATTAATAAAGCTTTATTTTCACACAATTACTTGAAGAATATTATGTTATGACTTCAAAACAATTTTAATATGCTGCGAGATTTGAAAACTGATACTTTTGAATGTTAGCGTCACATAGAGGCACGCATTTTTTTATGAGACTGGGTTGCTAAAATTACTAACTAGAAATAAAATAAATAAAAAAATCTAAAACTGAAATAAAAATAAATTAAATAAAATTAAGCAATTAAAAAAAGAATAAAAAAGACAAAAGCACATAACAAAATTACAAAACATAACAAATTAAAATGAAATAATTAAAATAAAAGCAAATTCAAAATAGAGTAGTATATAAATAATACTAAAATAACACTGTTATGCATGTGATTTATAGTGCATGTTATTCCAAAGAAAAAAAGGTTTGTTTTTGTAGTCTTTTTTTTGCACAGACAATGATTACTAAAATGAGCATAAAATATTAAAGTGTGCGTAATTTTGTGTCAGATAAGAAGACATGCATAAACTACAATGAAAATACATCAAAATACAAAATAGTAATTTCTAATTTATTATAAAGTCATTTATTATGTAGGAAAATGAGCTACACGTTTGCAGCAATTTCCATTTTTCCCAGGAAGTGACGATTTTGTAAACAGTACTTCATTTGCAAATGTTTTATTCAATGTTCCATTTTTTATTCCATTCCTTTCCTTTTTTTTCGCATTAGTTAAATTTACAATTTTGGAAAGAAACAGCTATTGAAAGAATATATTATTTTTTAATATATTAATATGTAAAATTGTGTGCTTGATACTTAATTTGATAATATACAGATGTACAAAAAAATACAAATAATAAATCTCAGAGATTTAACACCCATGGAAATATGTAAATATTAGATGAAAAACATATTTTAGTTAGTTGCCGGGACAAGATTTCTAATTTCTAGAGTTGAGGCAATAACTGGGAAAAAAATAAAAATTTTAGTTAGTTAGATTTCTAATTTCTAGAGTTGAGGCAATAACTGGGAAAAAAAAAATAAATAAATAAAATAAATAAAATAATTAAAAAGGCAGTAGTAAAACATCTACTGAACACCTACCAATTAATTCAGCATTATTTCAATATGTTCTCAATCAGTCATCCTTCACATCTGTTGACTCTTGGAGTTTAAAAAAAGAAAATCTCAAAATAATCAAATAAAACAACAGGTAATGAAGGTTAGTCTAATGCAAATCACATCAAACACTATTCTAAAGATCGTCATGCAACACTAGCATCCAATGCTATTCAGTGCTATAGTGCTACAGAGGATGACGTTTGGAAAGTCTAAGTAGAGCCCACTGGGAGCAAAGTTCAGTATGATCTGCAGGGTTGTGGCTGGAGGCTTAATTAGGTAATAACAATAGGATTATCTTTAGAGATACTGAAGTGCACTAAGCAGCAACATAAAAGGATAACCGCATGGTTAGTCTTCACAGATGAAAAAGCATATCCGTTTGCTCCAGGGGTTGACCAACGCCAGCACCAAGCACAGCGGGAATATCAATCTGGGGCAATTAACATGACCTGCAACTGGCAGGAGGTCAGCTGCAAAAAAAAGCGTACCTTTTGAACACAAACCTAAACAATGATTGTGTGGCAGGGTTCAGCCACAATGCATCGGGGGGTTAATTGCTGATCGCTGGACAGGCTAGAGAAGGCGCCAGCAGGCAGATTCTGGGTAGCATGCAGGAGAATGCTGGACCAGGAGTAATGAGCTCTGACATGAGGCGACGCCGGTAACGGGCCAGCAGGCCGAACGCTGCCACAGGGGCAGAACGCCTCTCTATGAGTATGCGGCAAGACTAGAGGTAGCTGGAATTCAGTCAAGGGCAAACAGGCATTTCAGAAATAGGGAGGCATGTTGTTTAATCACAAATTTAAGACATCAGAGAGAAAGGAGATTTCTAGAGACTGCTTAAAATACAATGACCTTTCTTAACATTAATGTACAGATGTATATAGATTAGATATAGTATTAATATATAATTTTTTTTAACAAGAATTGAACAATGCATTGATATGCAATAAATACAATGGTTTCTATGTCTCATAATGGACAAAAATGATACAAAATTCTGCTCCACAAGAAAAGCTGGCATCCAGATTCCTTACCATTATTGCTCAATGATGTATGTTGAGGGAAAATTATGTTTAAACATTAATGTCAAATATTCTTAAGGTTAGCCCAGCGTAGATGAAATCAACAACTATCAAATTTGGGCAGTCAAATTTGATCTAAAATAAATAAAATAAAATAAAAACTGTAAAAGCAAAAAATGAATTAAAAAACATCTTTCATTTTCATTCTGATTTTAAAAGCTAGGTCAGAAGTACGTGTTGCATAAAATAACCTCAAAACTGTAGTTTTAAAAAAACTGAATTTCAACTTTATCCAACTCTATCTACATTTACAAAGTTGTGGTAACTTAGTCATTAAGTGGGAGGCTGGAAGATGATATTGTAGGCGATGCAGATCCTTTTTTTTATTTTGTATTTTTTAAATTAATGCAAACAACTAATAAATGTTGGCCAAAGGCTAGAAACAAAAAGTGACTATACAGTGGTATATAATTTGAACATTATCACACACACACACACTCACACTCACACACAGAGTGTATTTGGGAAAGCAGGGGGTGGAAGAAAGCAGAGACGTATGCAGAGATCAGACAGATTCAGGAGTTTACACTGAGTGACCTGTGTAATTAGCATGATTCAACACGTGTGTGTGTGTGTGTGTGTGTGTGTGTGTGTGTGTGTGTGTGTGTGTGTGT
>NW_015632469.1:996509-998081 GCF_001515625.1 Sinocyclocheilus rhinocerous
CTTCTTCTCTCATCACCACAGGGCAAAAAGAAGCGAAGGAAACGAGACAAGCAGCAGGACTCTGGCACAGGTACATGTTTGTGTTTTCACATGCATTGAGTGCATTAAGAGTGAGTTCTGCACAGATCATGAGGAACATTCTTCTGTTTCACATACAAAAATATCAAAGATCAAACTGATCATTAAAACTGAATTCTGACTGGATGAGCCACGTTCAGATCGCACACCTGTGACGCAACACTAGTGCACTATATTACTCAGCAGAAGAACAGTTATTTCTAATAAATGCTGATAATGCAGATATTCATTGAACTCTGGTGTCTTCTCATCAAACTGCTGATGCAGCCCAGCCGTCACAATGAGATTATTCTGCTCATGAAACAATTCATTCCGAACTTTTGATTAACATGTATGTAAACTAAAATTATTCTTTGTTTCTTATGCACCAGAGTTATTATCGTTAACTAAAACTAACTGAAATAAACCTGCAAGACAATAAAATAATAATAATACTTAAATAGCGCTGGTGTGAGGGGATTAAGAGATGCACACAACTCTAGTTCAAATGAGTACAAATCGCTCATAACTTCTGGAAAGAGATAGCAGAGATGCTGGACAAGGATGAAACGCTCCAGTGTGCATGATGGCTAATAACTGGTGCGTGCTTTGAAAGACTGCATGTTCAGCTGTGCACATCTGTGTAATATATACTGCAGCGTACACTTTCACTCAGAAATTGCTGGTAAATTTCACAAAAAAGTATGAAGTAACAACACTGAAATAAACATGACATCTTGAAGTAGAAAGACCTGAAATAGTTTTGTTTTTTGTTTTTTTGTAAAACAATAATAATAACAACAATACTTTTTGTATGGAAGCTCGTTTCCACCATGGGATAAAAAATAAAAATGGTAATTGCAACTTTTTATTTAAAAATTCTGACTTGTTTGTATCTCACAATTTAGACTTTTTATAAGTATATAGAATTCTGGCTTTTTCTTGCAATTCTGAGTTTATCCCTCAAAAGTCAGAGTTTGTATAATTCAATTCTGACCTTTTTCCCCTCAAAATTGAGTTTATATATCATAATTCTAACTTTTTTCATCAAAATTCTGAGTTTTTATCTCACATTTCAGACTTTTTTCCCCCCTCAAAATTCAGTTTAACTCACAATTCAGTTTTTTTCCCTCAAAATTCCAAGTTTTTCACAATTCTGTTTTTTCCCTCAAAATTCAGTTTAACTCACAATTCAGTTTTTTTCCCTCAAAATTCCAAGTTTTTCACAATTCTGTTTTTTCCCTCAAAATTCAGTTTAACTCACAATTCTGTTTTTTCCCTCAAAATTCCAAGTTTTTCACAATTCTGTTTTTTCCCTCAAAATTCCAAGTTTTTTTCACAATTCTGACTTTTTCCCTCAAAATTCCAAGTTTTTCACAATTCTGTTTTTTCCCTCAAAATTTCAAGTTTTTAAAAATTCTGTTTTTTCCCTCAAAATTCCAAGTTTTTCACAATTCTGACTTTTTCCCTCAAAATTTCAAGTTTTTAAAAATTCTGACTTTTTCCCTCAAAATT
>NW_015632469.1:998447-1018152 GCF_001515625.1 Sinocyclocheilus rhinocerous
AATTCAGTTTTTTTCCCTCAAAATTCCAAGTTTTTCACAATTCTGACTGTTTCCCTTAAAATTCCAAGTTTTTCACAATTCTGTTTTTTTCCCTCAAAATTCCAAGTTTTTCACAATTCTGACTTTTTCCCTCAAAATTCCAAGTTTTTCACAATTCTGACTTTTCCCCTCAAAATTCCGAGTTTATATATCATAATTTTGACTTTTTCCCTCAAAATTCAGTTTAACTCACAATTCTGACTTTTCCCCTCAAAATTCCGAGTTTGTATCTAGCAATTCTTTTTTCTCAGAAGTTTTTTTTTTCCTCAGAATTGCAAGTTTGCAACCTGAAATTCTGACCTCTTTTCTCATAATTGTTAGATATAAACTTGCCATTGCAAGTTGTAAAGTCAAGGAAAAAAGTCAGCTCACAATTCTGACATTTTCATTACAATTGAGTTTATATCTCACAGTTGTGTTTACATCATGCTGTTCTGAGAAAAGAAATGTAAACTCACAATTGTAAGAAAAAAGTCAAAATTGAGGCAAGTTACCTTTATTTTTTATTCAGTGGCAGAAACAAGATTCCTTAGTTTTGTCTTTAAAAAATATATTTGACAGTACAGTAGGCAGTATGCATGGACTAGCAGCTGATATGATATTGCGTAGCTCTATGTATTTGCAGTGGGCTTGGTTTACGTCTTGACTGTGATTGCTTTTCTCTCTCTCCTGGTGTTTGGACGGCTAACCTCTCTGCCTCGGCGGCCTCTTCTCCTTCTTCTCCTCTTCTCTCTGCCGCTGTCTCTCTTTCTCTGCACGCATGCTGCCTTTCGCTCAGACCCCGGCTCACCAAAGAAATGCCGCGCTCGCTTTGGCCTCAAGCAACAAACGGACTGGTGTGGCCCCTGCAGGTGTGTACGACTGTCACTAACAGCCCTCTGGAGCTCAGCAGCTCTGCTTTCATCACTGCTTCATCTGACTTCATGCTCTCCAGAAACCTTTGAGTCGTGGTCCTGTTTGAACCAGCCGTAACTTTGGCACAGTGGTTTTAATGTAACTTATTGATTATTATTCATTCTAGCCAACACTAGTCAGTCAGAAAGATTAGTGCAGACTAGGGCTGCATGATTAAACAAAATAAATGGCTTAGTGTGATTAATCAAGTTACAAAGGCTGTTATTTAATTCATGCTCTAAGTTGAACCGTTAACATTTGAGGAATGACACAATAAGATTAGTATTGTAATTTTATATTTAGAATTTAATTGTTATATTATTATGTTATTTTTCTTACATATTATTTTTTATTTTACACTGAAATATTACAATATACAATATTTAAATTTTATTTAATTGTGATATTTTTATTTAGTAATCATAATATTGTTGTTGTTGTTGTTATTTTATAGCCATATAGATATAATCACAAAATTTTGGTCATCTTTTGCAGCACTAGTCCAATAGTAATTTAATGTGTTTTAATAATAACAGTAATATTATTTTTATTTTTATAGCCATATTGATATAATCACAAACTTTTGGATTAAATTGTGCATTAGACCAACAGTAGCATTCCTTTTGTTATTATTATTTAGCAATAATAATTGCAGTTATTATTATAATTATTATTAATTAAATTGATATTATTTTATATCCATACTGATATAATCACAAAAAGTTTGGCCAAATTGTGCAGCCTTACAAACAAGACATTAAATTGTAATCACTTTTTTTTTCCTCAGAAAATTACAATTCAATTTTTTCCCCAAATAGTGCGGCCCTTTAATGTGTATGTATGATCTAAAAATAAGCTTTTTAATTTATTACTAAAACTTAATATACACTATCAAAACATTATATAAAATGTATATCAAACACATGGTTTGCGGGTCATTTTGATCATTAAATCAGTGAGTTGTTGACTCAAGCTTCAGTCTGATTCCTGAACCAATTCAGCAGATTCACTGTGAAGACTCAGTTTGTTCACGAACCAGAGATCACTATCTCAGTTTCTTTAGTTCAAGGTGAGTTTTTATGAGGTAGCTCTGCAGCAGGGTTTGCAGACGCGCTGGCCGAGACTTTGAGAGAGTGTGTGAAGTGACTGATCTCCAGCGGCTCCTGACGGGGTCGGCACTGTGGTTTGCTCGTGCTGCGGTTTCCAGTCAGTAAGGCTTACGTGTTGCAATCGCTTTCAACTTTAACATTCAAAACTAGTCCCTAAGGCAAGACGCTGCAGACAAAACCAGTGTTTTTTGTGCACCAGTCAGTTTTGAGATTCTGCTTGCGTTTTACTGGAAGGAAAACATGCAAAATACACATTTAAGTTTTTACCTTATTACGCTTCGTCTATTTGCATCTGTAGATTTCAATTAGAATACATATTTTATTCCTATGTCTATTCTGAAGGTTTTTACAGAGGATTTTGTTCATCATTCACTTGATTTATATGTGACCCTGGAGCACAAAACCAGTCATAAGGGTACATTTTTTGAAATTGAGATTTATACATCGTCTGAGTCTTCAAGGAACATGATCTTTACTTAATATCCTAATGATTTTTGGCATAAAAGAAAAATGTATAATTTTGACCCATACAATGTTTTGTTGGCTATTGCTACAAATATACCCCAGCGACTTAACACTGCTTTTGTGCTCCAGGGTCACAAATAACATTTTATCCTCCAATATGCTGACAAAATGAAACATTCGATTTCGCTTTATTCGATCTTCAGATTTCCGTTCTGGAAAAGCATGCAAATTAGTGCATTTTAAATTAGATAATGCCTCATTTGCATAACAGAAAACATGTAATCTATTAGTTAATAATGTAACCCAAAAGATAAAACGCAGTGATCAAGTTAAGAAGTTGAACACGTATCTTTCATTTTATAATTCATGTTTTAAAATGTTACTGTAAATGTGACTGTTTATTAGTTGTATGAATTGCTGAGTGCATAAGTTCACATATAGTCCAGAATTATGAATCACAATCCCTCTTTTATTATTATTATTATTATTATTAACATCTTGAAGATTCTACAAGCTTATGCACTCAGCTGTATTTATGCAGGACTAAATATCATTCCTGCTTGTGTTCATGAACTGATATTGATTTTTCATGTATTTTTCTTTAAAACTGTAAGTTAGGTTGAAATTCCTCTTGATATTTTAAACTTTATGCTTTGAGTTAGTTCAAAAATCGGTCGTAAATTTAGAGTGTGAACTTGACTGGAGTTTTAATGTTTTTAGGAAAAGCGTGTGATATCAGCTTGAAATTCAGTCAGAACTGTCGAATAAAGCAGGCCTTTTTTCACACGTCGGCTTTTCACACTTATTTGACACTGTATATTATTCTGGCATAACTGTTTGTTTTGTGTGCTCTTTATTTTCTGTCATTGTTGTGCAGTTCATCTTTGTGACGTTTCACATCCACGCTTTATTCACAGATAACTCTCTTGACTGTTCCTAGGAGGAAAAAGAAGTGCATTCGCTACCTTCAAAGAGGACGCTGCGCCAGCCCCCATTCTTCCGATGGAAGTGCTATAGACTCCTCCCCTTCACCTGTCAATCACCTGCCAAACCCCGCCTCCCCCACCAGCAGTCCCCTCCCACAGAGCGCCAAACGCTCCGCCCACCCACCCAGACTCTCGCTCGACTTCAGCAGAATTAAAACAGAGAGCGCCGTAAGGCAGCCACAATGACTGAATTCTTCAAGTTCTCTTCACTTCAGTTTCCTCGGGACATGGGGCGTCCTCTCATCTTTTAGGAAGTCATGGAATTAGATTTCCTTGTGGATGAATCTCATGAAGAATGTTTTTTTCCCCCCCGTTTTCATTCATTTTAATGACAATTAAGCATATTGTATTCATTACCAATAATGCAAAAAAGATCATTTTTGCTACTGTAGTTTGGAATATATATATATATATATATATATACACACACACACACACATACACACACATATACAGGGTTCAACATTTACACTTTTATATCCAGATACAGTTAAGCAGTTAAGGAACATTACACGAGCAAGAGTGCTGTTTTCCCAAATATCAGCACGATTGCAAATGTGATATTGATTTTATTCAATTCAGCAAACAAGAATTTTATATTAAACGAGTTACATTTTAGACACCAGTATTGCTGTTTTTTTTCTCCATTTTGCCAACAAAAAACGCAAAACCGTTGCAATTCTCTGAGCGTCTTTGATCTGTTGAGCGAACAAATCAATGACTCACTCGTTTTCTCATTCTTGACTGAATCAGCAGTTTGAAAGAATCTTTTGAATGAATGACTCATCAAAACTGTCACGTACAGCCACAGACTGGTAGGTTAGTTTCATATTTATATTATATATGTATATATAAAACATTAATCTCATAACATTATTTTGCAGTGTAAATGCATTTATGCCACCTCTGTTTCATTAAACAGTCTGTGCATCTAAATGCACTGAAAAGATGTATTTGGCTGATACTGATTTGTTTGGTAGCAGCCGTTTAGCCACAATTACAGTAGTGGAATTGTTTTTTTTTTTTTTTTTAGTACAGGAATGTGAATTTTGGGGGAGATGTGCTTAACTGTCATCACAATCCCAAAAATCTGAATGATCTAAATAACTTTTTCTTTGTGCAAAATGTATTTTTCTGCTAAAGCATGACCTGGATGTTTCTTCATGAGATTCAGCCACTGTGTGTGGAGATCATGATCATGTCTTTACATCACTGAAAACAGTGTCAGTTCTCACCATAACTCTTGTACAATCAAATAAGTGTTGTTAAACTTCATCTTTTATAGACTGAAAGGCCGTAAATAACTAAACTTTTATATGTTTTTATGTAAAGAGGAAAAAAAAAGAAAAAACATTCCTTGGCTGTTTACTTTTAATGACACAAGTTCCATTTTTAATAGCTTTTGTTGTGTAGATCTGAAGTAGTCAGCTATGCCTGTCGCAGTATGAAATGAAGTATGTTTATGTATCTGTGTGTGTGTGTGTGTGTGTGCTTTCTAGTAGTCATTTAGTGTTGACTCAGGTCTGTTCTGAAGCGATCATGTCATCTGTGATCTCCTGCCACACATCTTCAGTGTTAACATACAGCAAGTCATCGCTCTTTCTTTTGCTTTTGATGTAACAATAATCTCTCTATAGATTTATTAAAATATTTTGAAAGATCCGTCTCATGGAGTTCTTTCAGTGGTTCACTCAAGTGGAACAGCATACTGTTATTTTTCTATGTATCGTGTGCATTCACCAGCAGCAGCACTGTGTCCAGCTTGACAGTTTTACTGCTTTTATCGACTGTATAATGAACTCATCTGATCACACAGCATTGTTTTGCAATGCATTTTCACTGCTGTTTTTAATAATACCAGAACAATATAATACTGCACAATATTTAGTAAGCTATTGTCCCATTACATCCACTGTTACAATTATTTGTTAACTGTAAACTACATTACTTAACATGAACTAACAATGAAAAATATGTCTAAAGCATTTGAGTTCATTTCAAGATTGTGAAAATGTATTCAAATAAAGTTGTACCGGTTTCTGCCACGGAATAAAAAAATTTAAATCCAAAAGGTAGCTGCAACACTTCTCAAAATTCTAATTAAAAATAAAGTCAGAATTGTGAGAAACTCCGAATTTTGACTTCCTTTCCCACAATTCCAAATCACATCACAATTTAACGTTTACGTCTTGCGATTCTGTTTTTTGCAAAAAAATTGGATTTTCTCAAAATTTTGAGTATCCCTCTCAACATCAAATTTTCTTCATGGAATTACCAGTTTATATCTCGCAATTGAGAAAAAAAAAGTTCTAATCTAACAACTCTCACCATTAAATCATGAATTAAGAAATATTAATCATTAACTCATAGCAAATTATTACGAATTATATTAACTCGAAAAAGGTACAAATCGTCAGAAAAGTTGCAATTACCTTTTTTATGCCATAGCGTAAATGAGCTTGCATAGTAAATTCATGTTAACTCCGGTCCATTGAATAATATTAACAATAAACAGGGCTAATATAAACTAAAAAGCAATAGTTGTATTTTCATTAACAAATAACATTGAAGAAAATAGGGACATCATTGGTTACATTTAGAGTAGGTGTAATGGTTACTGGTTCGTACAAAATGTATGGATAATTGTGTCACACAATGTCTGAAAAAATTAGTCAAAAGATAGCACTTTAAGCAAAAATATTCTATTTGAAAGTTTGTTAGGTGTGAAATGATTTAGTATTGAAAGACACTACATGGTTGTGGATCACGTTCATCAGTTAATGTGATTCTCAACATCTGACAAACTTAAAAACACTGAGCTCTAATCAGTAAGAAATGACCTAATTTAGAAGAAAAAGTGAGTATCAGAAAAGCTCCAGCAGCATGTGAGATGTGCAGATACAGACACATTCACACACGCATACTAACAGAATGAGCTCGAGATACGGTCAAACTTTGAGCGGATGAAGAAAGCCAAACGTAAAACACTTGCAAGATGCAGAAATGACACTGCACAGAGAACTGACAAATCCCACAATAATCTTGGTTTATTTTTTTGTTATTAATCCCAATCGCCTGCCATTTCGGAGCAGAACTGTGACAGACCGTCAATCCTATACAATGAGGCAGAGCAGATGAAGTGAAAGCAGACACGAGTACTTCCAGTTCACAAGACATCTCAACACTGATCTCTCATCAGCACAAATAAGGCTGCTTAGAAAATGTGACTTAAGATATATGTTCATTTCTCAAAAACAGAAAACAGAATCTGCCATTTGGTGCCAAGCTCCGTTAAAATAAAATAAAAGCGTGGAGCGTTTTCTCTACTCCATTCATCTGAAGCGGAATGGCATTAAAAAAGGCTTTTACACCACACAAGCAAGGAGAATGGCCATGCTAGCAAAACACAAGGGATTTTTTCTGTTTATTCGTGTTAAACCTCAACAAATATGAACAGCGCAGTGCAATTTTTAATTACTTTTTTTTTTTTTTGAACAATATGTAGTGTTAAAGTGTGTCAGGATCTTCACTTCTCTTCACACCACTGGTTCTCCTTGCGTACCTGCAACAAACAACATTCTGGGGAGTTATTATAGTTAAACTAAAACTGAAAAAATCTTATTTCAACATCTGAAACAGTATCACAGTTTCCAAAAAATATTAAGCAGCACAACGGTTTCCAAAAATGATAAATCGGCATATTAGAATGATTTCTGAAGATCATGTGACACTGAAGACTGGAGTAATGATGGAAAGACATTCTTAGCTCTACCATCCTTCTACCTTAAACCTGCGGACAAGCGGCCAGTTGCTGTTTTAAAATTAATATATTTATTCCTTTTCGTAATGTATGTTCATGAATTTTGAATATTCGTCGAATTTAAAATAAAAATCCACATTCGAATGCAAAAATGTTGCATGATGTTGTTTGCAACGTTGATGTTGAAGATGTGGTTTACGTCAAAACTGAAACAAAGCCATTCACACAGAACGCATATTTATCGCATTTTCTTGAGACATCACCGTTGCACTCGCGTCCCGCTGAAGAGAGTCGCATGTTTAGAAAGCCATGCAAAATTAATGTAAGTTCAACTTCAAAAAACATGTCTCGAGACTTTAAGGCGGTTTTTCCCCATCCCACTGCATCTCATGTTTTTAAATGAAAAAAGAGTAATGATGCTGAAAATTCAGCTTTGCATCACAGAAATAAATTATATTTTAAAGTACATTAAAATAGTAAATCATTATTTTAAATTGCAATAATATTTCACAATATTACAGTTTTTTCTGTATTTTTGATCAAATAAATGCAGCCTTAATGTGCAGAAGAGGCTTCTTTAAAAAAAAAACATTAAAAATCTTACTGATTCTAAAAGTTACTAAAAATGCCAAACAACAAAATTATTAAATTTGACTAAAATTAAAATGAAAACAAGATATACAAATAAAAACTGTGACACAGTATCAGTATCAATAGCGCATTAAGACCATGCGTGACGGAGGAGAGACAGGAAATGAGCACTTGTTTTACCTGGGCTTCCTCTTCCTCTGTAAAATCATTTTTGATATTGAAAGTCTTTCTGATCTCCTCTGGGGTTTTGCCTTTGATCATGTTAGCAACCGTCTTGCAAGTAACATCTAGCAAGCCTTTGATGTCCAAGTAATTTGCAGCCTAAACAAAGGGAAGAGAGATGAAAGTGAGCTGCAAATGAAGACGTGGCCACCGTGTGGCGAGTCAACGCAGTGCTGCTTAACGCTCAACTCACGACATAAGAGTGAAGAGCACAAGACACGGATTCACAATGGAGCGTTTCAGAGATGCTCACAGATGTCCCAAGTTGCAAAAAACAGAAGAGAACTTGATTATAAATCCCCAGTGCATGCTGACATTTGACAGATATATCAATATTGGTAAATGTCAGAAACTCAGAAATTGATATTTCATTGAAATCCTGCACATAATGGGAGATAAACGTCAGAAGTACCATACATTTACATAGAGAGTCGCATGTTTAGAAAGCCATGCAAAATTAATGTAAGTTCAACTTCAAAAAACATGTCTCGAGACTTTAAGGCGGTTTTTCCCCATCCCACTGCATCTCATGTTTTTAAATGAAAAAAGAACCGTCTTGCAAGTAACATCTAGCAAGCCTTTGATGTCCAAGTAATTTGCAGCCTAAACAAAGGGAAGAGAGATGAAAGTGAGCTGCAAATGAAGACGTGGCCACCGTGTGGCGAGTCAACGCAGTGCTGCTTAACGCTCAACTCACGACATAAGAGTGAAGAGCACAAGACACGGATTCACAATGGAGCGTTTCAGAGATGCTCACAGATGTCCCAAGTTGCAAAAAACAGAAGAGAACTTGATTATAAATCCCCAGTGCATGCTGACATTTGACAGATATATCAATATTGGTAAATGTCAGAAACTCAGAAATTGATATTTCATTGAAATCCTGCACATAATGGGAGATAAACGTCAGAAGTACCATACATTTACATGTTTTTCAGTCCTTTGTATTAAACTATACACATACATATGATGCTGTTTTGTTTCTAATTGTTTAAGCAACTTAATTATATATATGGTTTATAAACATTATGCACTTTTTTCAAAGATAGTCGTGTTATTTTATTGCTTTGAAGAAGCGTGCATTAGTAATATGTTGCTCTATGCGCCCTCTTGTGGCCTCAGGAGAGAAGCCAAAAGTTTTTCCCCCCTAACTGAAATTATGTCTTTTAAATTTGAATATAATTCGAATATTGATAAGTACAAAATTCGAATTTAGTTTTTCAGCCATTTTGACAGACCTAGATCGTACACCTAAATTTGTTTTCATAGACTTCAATTTGCACACGGTTTGAAGGACATGGAATAACATTCACACATTCCTGAGATCGAATGCATTCTTAATACCAGGTGGAAACGACCATAATTACATTGACTACTACGATTGCACGACATAAATCCATAATATGGCTTAGTGTGATTATTAAATCACAAGGCTGAGATGTAATGAAATAAGTGTGAGTTTCTGAGTGAAGCGCAGCACTGTTTTTATTTACACATCAGCAGCTCATGATCCGCCGGTGTTTTCAGCGTCTCAGTTCAATGTAAATGATCCACATGAACTCCATCTGCTCGGAGTTTGAGGCGATTGCATTTGGAAACTAAACATGCACCAACCTTCTTCACAAACTTCTAATAAGAAGCACTCATTAATGAAAGACAAGCTTTAAAGGCAGCTGTGGCTTACTGTCAAAATAAAAGTTTAACGGTTTATAGGGATGCTCCGATCGATCGGCATCGGCCGATAATCACATTTTAGGACATAATCACGATCTTACGAACCGATCGCAACGCATTTGGACGTAAATGATTTGGCGCTACAGTCATGTCATCGCGGAAATACTATGACGTTTCGAGAAACAATGAAAAATTCTCTATTTGCCGTGTATGTTTCAAAGAAATCTCACGGGGAGGAGCATTGTCCAAAACATTTAATACGACGAACCTGATTCTGCACTTAAGAACGAGCCACCGCGAGACGTATGGCGAATACGAAAAACTGGCAACTGCAAAAAAGGCAATGGTAACTAATAACGCAACTCTCGCTCAGCCATCCATTACAGACGTTCTGAAAAAAACATGAACTTTACACACCAGACAGCAAGAAAGCTATGGCTATATTCGTGAAGATAATGGAATTTGTATGCATTGTAGTGATGCGCGGATGAGCCAAAACGTCACCCGCAGCTTCAAATAAATGATACACCCGCTTATATTTTTCTCTGATTTAGATAACCGCACCTGATCGTCACATTACAATTACTCTAATTCTTAGTTTTGCATGATGATATGATGAATGGATGGTTCATTTTAACAGCAGATTCAGTGACGTTAGAGATGATCTGTGCATAACTGCATGCGTCTGCGGCGCGTTACGGCTCCACGGGAACCGGAGCTGATCGCGGCCGCTCTAGTCAAAGCTTGTGTTTATACCAGCCAGCCGCGGCACGTTTCTGAAGCGGCTCTCCGCGCTGCTTGGCTAAAAACAGTCTTTTATGAGTTGGCACCACGTGGAGGACGGAACAAAACCTCGTCGGAGCCGTAAGGGATAACGGTAACATAATACGCTGATCGTGGGCTGCTATTAAACAAACATTTATTTATAAAACAAAATATCTTCTTTGGCCATATTAGCCTACTCAGTAGCATCAACACATGGCTTTACTTCTTTCATACTTTATCTGGAATGTCACCGTTTCGGTCACTGCAACTTCCCGATCAGGCAAACATACACACACACACACACACACACACACGAATTCAGAATGCATTTTTTTTATTACCCGACCCGTGGATATAACCGTGACCAAACTACTCTGTTTTGTTCTTTCAGTAGTTTAAATCTTTCTATTTCTTTTTTTCCTCTTCAGTCTTATATTGGACAGTGTTTAATTAAACCTTATGAGTTACATCAGACATCTCCATGTTGCAGTTTAAATGTTTCTATTTATTTTGTCCTCTGTCTAATATTGGACAATGTTAAATTAAACCTAAAGAGTTGCATCAAACTACTCCAATTTGTTCTTTTACGAGTTTAAATGTTTTTTTTAATATTAATTGTGTCCTCAGACTTGTATGACAATGTTTAAGTTACATCAGACTTCTCAATATTAGGAGATTAAATGTTTATTTTGTCCTCCACAGTTTACTATTGGATAATGTTTAAATAAACCTTGTGGTTAATATTTGCATCACACTGCTCCATTTTGTTTGTATTTATTTTTGTCTTATACAAGTATTCTGATATGCATAGCGTTATGCATAAACCCCACTTTAAAGGCATATATTAAAATGTTCACTGTATAATGAATAATTTTTGTGATTAGTACTCTTAAAACAACAGTTACATTACATTACACATTATTACATAATTACTGTAAAAATGTAACAAATGTAAAAACATAAAGGCAACATCTGTATTATTACTTTATCTGAAAAAAGGTTAATGGTGATCAGAGCGCTTACATATTAGTTATATAAAGCTTGAAGCATTAGGATCAGCCGATCACCATGACAAGAAATCGGTACTTCTATTATTAGTTCAATACTATTATTAGTATTTTGTTCAATGTTTCACGTTGATGAATGATGAATGCATGTTGAAACTTCAATGTTTCACGAGATGCGCATGAAAATCGCATTCGATTTTTTTGCACAGCCCTACGGACATGTATAATTTAAAACTGTTTTGTATTGTGTTGTTTATTCGTTTTTATTGTATTTATTTTACATGTTCGAAATAAAGTCACAAATGCAATTATTATTTCCTTAAATACTCTTTTTACTGATATCAAAATATTAAAATAATAATTATTTTGTTTCTCATTATTATTATTTAGATATACAGCAGCTCACAAGGCTTTTGAATAGAGCCAAAGCACATACTCTCACTCTACTGAAGTGATCCATACATAGTAATTACTGCTGATAAGATGACAATGCTTATTGTTATTGTTAAATGACCGTTAAATATATTTGATTAATTGACTATGAAATTTATTTTCAGTTTTTCAGGTCATTTTATTTTCAGGTGCATCCTGAATTTTTGGTTTTCATTTTGACCCAAAGTTTTAATTTTGGTGCATCACTAATTGTGAGAACTTTTCTAAATGTTCATCCGTGGGGTTATTTTGCAAAAACCGCGGTCTCAAGAACCAGAAGGCACTCTCTTTTATTTCTTTTAGCTTCTCAACTGGTTTTGCTTCATTAAATGCAGGGCGCCACATTTGTTTATCCTACAATTTCAAGCACTCAGTTGGTCCTAAAATCCAAAAGGATGCATTTCGCTTTGTTTTCCCTGCATAAAATCAGATCTGCGACTCAGTTCTGTAGCATACAGCACCGTTTTAACGAACGCTGCCAGTCAAAGCACAAGCAGTTTTACACACCAGAATGAGTTCGAAGAGGGTGCCCTGGTCTACTTTGAGGAACTCCTGGTCCCACACAGGGATGTCATCAGTTCTTTTCTCTTTATTCTCATCGTCTTCAGGAGGAGGAGGGTCGTCTTTATGGTGGGTGCACCACTGAATCACCTGTGGGCATATTAAACTCACTGTAAGGCTCAGTCCCTTCCAAGACGGACACATTTCGTATTTATTTTAAAACACAACCAACATGCACACTACATAAATTATTTTGCATAACTGAGAAAAATGAGCAACGAGGAACAAAACCCAGTCACATTACAGTAATGAGAACTGGCATGAAAATAATGGTATTATGAACTTTGATATAGAAACCACATTGCAAGCTAAATAATCCACTAGTTTGTCGAGGACGGTCAAAATGACAATTTTCACCTGAGATTCGGAGCCAAATTACAGGGGGGTAAACTGGGATCTAAATATGGCTCCGAGAGTAAATCGTTAAAATGGACACATTCTCAGTGGTCAAAAACAAAATGTGGGCCACTTTGTATACATCACTGTATTTAAAAAACAATGTCTGAAGAATAAATCATGCTGGAACTAGAATTGTAGCTTGTCTGTCAAATGGTGAACGGTCACCATTGGTATATAACGCAACAAAGATTGCTAAAATCAAACAGATTTTATTAATAGACCTTCTAATCTCTCAATATCTTTCTGAAGTAATTTTTAACCCCTGTAACTTCACTCTGAATCTCAGGTGAAAATGGTCATTTTGGTTTTTTTTCTCCAAAGTTTGCATGCCTGTAACTCAAGATGTATTAAAGATATCTTAATGCCCTTTTAGATGTTGGGTTTAACAAGGTTTACTTTTGGCATCTTCATTTTTAAGGCCCTATATGGTTCAGTTCCAGAGATACTGGGATCTAAATATGGCTCCGAGAGTAAATCGTTAAAATGGACACATTCTCAGTGGTCAAAAACAAAATGTGGGCCACTTTGTATACATCACTGTATTTAAAAAACAATGTCTGAAGAATAAATCATGCTGGAACTAGAATTGTAGCTTGTCTGTCAAATGGTGAACGGTCACCATTGGTATATAACGCAACAAAGATTGCTAAAATCAAACAGATTTTATTAATAGACCTTCTAATCTCTCAATATCTTTCTGAAGTAATTTTTAACCCCTGTAACTTCACTCTGAATCTCAGGTGAAAATGGTCATTTTGACAAACCCTCTACAAAACAGTGGATTACTCCATAAATATTCATCCGCGACATTTAATATTTTGAAAATTTCAGCTCTCCGGTTGAGTTGACACAGAATGACCCATATGTAAAGTATCTTTTATTATCATCTTGGGGTAAAATCAGACCTAGATACGTTTGGGGGAGTCCCCCATCTATCTATCCCAGTGTACCATCTGTATACTAAAATCATGTGAAACTCCCAATTAAACATGACAGCAATGTACAAAAATTTGAGCTCTCCGGTTGAGTTGACACAGAATGACCCATATGCAAAGTATCTTTTATTATCATCTTAGGGTAAAATCAGACCTAGATACGTTTGGGGGAGTCCCCCATCTATCTATCCCAGTGTACCATCTGTATACTAAAATCATGTGAAACTCCCAATTAAACATGACAGCAATGTACAAGTCCGACCTTCTTCAGGATGGCTGCGTTTACATTGGGCAGAGGAACCGGATCATCATCTCCTTCATCATCCATCCCCAGATCTGAGCAGAAATGTGGGCCACTTTGTATACATCACTGTATTTAAAAAACAATGTCTGAAGAATAAATCATGCTGGAACTAGAATTGTAGCTTGTCTGTCAAATGGTGAACGGTCACCATTGGTATATAACGCAACAAAGATTGCTAAAATCAAACAGATTTTATTAATAGACCTTCTAATCTCTCAAAATCTTTCTGAAGTCATTTTTAACCCCTGTAACTTCGCTCTGAATCGCAGGTGAAAATTGTCATTTTGACAAACCCTCTACAAAACAGTGGATTACTCCATAAATATTCATCCACGACATTTAATATTTTGAAAATTTGAGCTCTCCGGTTGAGTTGACACAGAATGACCCATATGCAAAGTATCTTTTATTATCATCTTAGGGTAAAATCAGACCTAGATACGTTTGGGGGAGTCCCCCATCTATCTATCCCAGTGTACCATCTGTATACTAAAATCATGTGAAACTCCCAATTAAACATGACAGCAATGTACAAGTCCGACCTTCTTCAGGATGGCTGCGTTTACATTGGGCAGAGGAACCGGATCATCATCTCCTTCATCATCCATCCCCAGATCTGAGCAGAAGACAGCTGTGATTACACACATCACATACACATATATGACCATATCTCAATTCAGCTTACCTTCAAGCATGGTTTTTATAGTCACAGACTGCTTGGCGATTTCAACATCCACCTCAAACATCTCTCCATCAGAGCTCTGCAGTTTAATAGTCGGCATCTACATGAACAATAACACACAATAACAGGCACATTGTCAAGAACTAATGACACATGCTAGCTGTGTTAGCTCACATTCTCCAGCACTACAAACAGTTAAACTATAGATAGGCCAATAGTACACATGAATAAAAGACGGTCATATAATGGAAGAGTGAAAAACAAGAAATCCGCTAACGTTACTGTCGAGGCATCCAGAACGCTACAGCGAGATTTCATATAAAAATGCGCTTCTGTAGCATATTCATAAATCGCGTTTAAAAACGTCGAAGCATCAAGACTATCACTGTCCCACTGTGTTTCATTCAACGAGCTTTTCAGATGAATTAAACGCATCACAGAGACATAGAGCACGGGCTGTTTGTGATGCTACGCTAACGTTAGCCGCGCGGCTATAGGCCTCTGTTAGCAACCGCTGCATTCATCACGTCAACCGGGATAAAACTTCATCATTTCACACAATATTACGCCCGCTGTGTCTCTTCGCTGTCAAAATATAACATATGACTCGCTAATGTGGCAGATTTTGTCCCGTTCTTACCGTGAATGAGAGCGGCGAAAGAATGAAACTGAACGTCAACAAGGCCTGAATGAAACTGAGCTCAGTGTGACGCGCATGCGCAAACTAACCACATCACTACTAGTTACATGCAACAACTTTTCTAAAAGAATGTTTTTGTATCTTTTATGTATCGATAATACTTAATTTGACATGCAAATCCAAAATATTTGTTTTATGTTCTTATTTTTATAATTGCTTTTTGTTAGAATATATTCATGTTTCTGTATGTTTCTACAAGTTTTGTAATAAAAAATAAAAAATAAAAAAACTAGTTACATGCAACGGAATTATGTAATTAAATTACAAAAAAATTTAATTGTAATCAGTTACAGTTACTAAGAAAAATGTGTAATTAAATTACAGTTACTTAGGAAAATAGTAACGATTACAAAGGGGCTTACATCTGATTTTTCACACACACACACACACACACACACACACACACACAGATTTAATTAACTTCTTTAATAAATTGCATTGACTGCTCTAAAATATGAGACACCAATGTTTCAGGAGTTTAGGACACAGAATAGGACAAATGCTTAGGCTATTCGATAACTATTTTATTTCCTTTTTGCGTTTATAGCTATATATGATTTATTTTTGAAGATTAGTCCTAACTTTTTTCCAAAGCATTGTTAGATGCCAGTGTTTCCTCTCATAGCTATGCAAATATTTGATTTCAAAAACAGTGTAATAGCTATTAAACTAATTCTTGTTATGGTTTTAAATCTGTATTTAACCTCAGAATTATCTCAACGTAAAAAGAGGTGCTGAAGTCTGATTTTGTGGCAGCTGTGCTTTAAAATTAAATTATTAAAAGCTTAATTCAAGTGATGAAGGGTTTTGAAAGTCTGAGAGTAATCAGTGTTGAGTTCTGTAAGGGTAAACCTGCCTGCTTTACATGTTTCAAAATGATTAACAGTTAAAAACATTCATTGGAAATTTAGAAAAGTAATCAAAAAGTAGACTAATCAAATGTAATCAGTTACATTACTTTAATAAAGTAATTGAAATTACATTTTAGATAGGTTAACTTGTAATCTGTAACCTATTACATTTCTAAACTAACCTTCCCAACACTGCTCAAAACCTACTAGTTTTAAGGCTACAAGTTCTTAATTTAATGACTAGTAACTGTTCCATGAAAATACCATGTTTCTAGAAATATTTTACATGTAGGCTACTGTATGCAGTGTTGAGTAGGTTACTTTGTAAAAGTAATACATTAAAGTAATTCTCAATTAGTCACTACTTGTTACATTTTAAAGTAATGTAACTGATTACATTTGATTACATTCGGATTACTTTTGTAAATCTTTAATGCTTTCAACTGATAATCATTTTTAAACATGTAAACCTTTCAGTAGTATTCAACACTGATTACTCTCAGACTTTCAAAATCCTTCATCACTTGAATTAAGATTATAATAATTTCATTTTAAAGCACATTTAAGCACATGGTTTTTAGCCATAGGTTACTTTGTAAAAGTAATACATTAAAATGTAACAAGTAGTGACTAATTGAGAATTACTTTAAAGTAATGTAACTGATTACATTTGATTACTTTCGGATTACTTTTGTAAATCTTTAATGCTTTCAACTGATAATCATTTTTAAACATGTAAACCTTTCAGTAGTATTCAACACTGATTACTCTCAGACTTTCAAAATCCTTCATCACTTGAATTAAGATTATAATAATTTCATTTTAAAGCACATTTAAGCACATGGTTTTTAGCCATATTAACTACAAATGAATTTTGTAGTTCACATTTTGAGCTTCAATTAGCATATTAGCTTACAACAAACTGTGACTAGCTAAATATTTAGTCTGGTTGTTGAAGAGAATTTGGTATATTTAATCTTACATATTTTGAAAATACTGTATTTTAATCACTTATGGCATATTTTATGCCAACAGGGTGGACATGTTAAGCTTTGGCAAAGCAATTAAGCAAACTCATATGAAGAAAATTTGTCAATTGAAAAATCATCAATTTACCTCATCCGTTGAAATTCCCGCCAAAAAATCTGTTGTCCTGATGTCACTAAAGGGGATGGCCTTTTCTTAAAGGGGCGGATTCAAGGGACATGGACAAACTCTTATTTTTTATTAAATACAAATATAGTTTTTATTACCAAATGATCAATACACTCAAATTGAGTAATCTCTTATTTAACAAAATAATAATAGGAGAAAGCTTAATATTTGTATTTATTAAATTATATATTTTATTAAAAATAAATCTAAATATGCATATACTGTATTTAATACATTAAACAAATCTTAATTTTCCTTCCTGATTTGATCACTTGTGTATCAGAGGATTAAAGGTTTAAAAGGCAATTAATATTCAGTAATTTTATTGATTTTATGCAGACACTCTCAGATGGGAACAAATTTCGAGCTGAATAATGACACTAACTTTGCAACACTGGCCCTGCAATTGAACTGAATTGAACCAAGACTGAACTTGATTCAACTGAACTGAATAATTACTCTATTGTCTTCTGTAACTGATGTTGAATTCCTTTCATAATTGTTGACTTCTATATTAACACTTTCTCTTGTTTACTACTGTGAACCTGCTTTAAAACTATTTGTATTGTATAAAGCGCCAGAGAAATAAATATGAGTAGACTTAAGAGAAGCAGTAACAGCAATAGACCTCATCAGCTCAACGCCATATTCAATCTAACAGATGAAAACAAGAGTGTATAAAGGTCTTAGATCAGGTCATCTTCACAATTCTTGACTTTTAAAACCGTTTAATGTTTTTGTATACTTAAACAGAACGATCTATTGAACGCACTGTACTTCAGTCCCTCACAGCCTCGTTTTCATTCTTGTCAAACATTAAAAATAGCACAACCCTGGCTAAGGACTATGCTTGGCAGCTCAACTGAGGATTCAAGTAGAACAGCACACAAAGTACATGAGCAAGATCCATCTTTATTCTTGAACTGGTACCCTTTATCAGACACAGAACCATCATATGAAGCTATTCCAGGATTCAGACGACGGCGTGCCATCTTAAGTCTGCCGTATAACATTAGTTGGCATTTGTTGAACACGGTCAGTGTAGGAAAGATTATCGCCTGCTTGTTGGGATATAAAAGCATCTAATCACCCGTAGAGCACGGAAAACAGGGAAATAAACCGTAACACGGACTTCTGTTGAAAAAAAGTGCAAACAGACATTAGAAAAAGAAGGAACACAAACAGGGTTCATGAAGGAGACCGTGTGTTCAGGAGGGTTTCACAGCCGGTGTTCATCTAAACAGCGGAGGACAGAAGCGGGAGCAGCCGGGAATATCTGGTGCTCGTGGATGGGTTTGGATATGGCACACACCTTTTGGTCCACAGACGTTTCTCACTGGATCAGTTTTCTCTACGGTTGCCCATTCCTCTCCCCTTATTTTAAACTGAATGAGGATTATAATATCATGGCAATACTGGATTCACAGGAAGTAGTCGGGGGTACGGCGGGTGACATGCGGCTCTCCTCTGCGCGGCGCCGGGTCGAACTGCAGGCTGCAATCACACCACGACAGATCAGACACGTTCAGATCAACAGCATTCAAGAAACTGCATCCGCTTCCATCAAGCTTTCCAACTTACAAGGAGTACTTGAGGGTGTCGTCGAGCTCCATGATGGCTGCCTGATTCCCACAGCGGTAGCAGTAGTTGGGTGCGCTGAAAATCGTTACCACGTTGCGATCATGGCACCAGTTGTAACCCTAGAGGAGAAAAGTGTGTTACATTTAGTCATTTAGCAGACGCTTTTATCCAAGCAATCAAAATCAACAAAAGAGCAATGATATGCAAGTGCTATAACAGTCTCAGTTAGCTTAACGCAGTACACGTAGCAAGGCCTTTTTTATTAAAGCAATAAGCCCCAAGAAGCCGTGGTTTACAGTGAATTTATAACAGCTACGGGGCGTTGTTAGGTACGACGCGAAGCTATTTTATAGCGGTTATAAATTCACTGTAAACCACGGCTTCACGGGGCTTATTGCTTTTATAAAACGGTTGTTCCATATACGTAGTAAGGTTTCACAAAATAAAACAGAGCAAATAAAGTGTAATGATATTAATAAAAACAGTATTCTTCCACCAAACAATGTAGCTCCTCAGAAACAGTTGTGGTTGCAACAAAGTGGTTGCCAAGCAACAGACAAACGTAAACAAAGGTGTATGTTACTTTGTAGAGT
>NW_015632469.1:1018208-1023933 GCF_001515625.1 Sinocyclocheilus rhinocerous
GAATTAGAATAGAGAGTGCTAGAGTTAGAGGGTCAAATAAAGATGGAAGAGATGTGTTTTTAGCCGTTTCTTGAAGATGGTTAAGGACTCAGCTGCTTGGATTGAGTTGAGCAGGTCACTCCACCAGGAGGGAACATTTAATGAAAAAGTGTGTGAAAGTGATTTTGTGTCGCTTTGAGATGAACAATAAAGCGACGTTCACTTGCAGAACGCAGGGTTCTGGAGGCACATAAGTCTGAAGTAATGAATTTAGGTAAAGGGGTGCAGAGCCAGTGGTGGTTTTGTAGGCAAACATTATTATTAGTGTTATTTTTATTACATTATTTATTATTTTATTATTATAAACATTATATTAGTGTTATAGTGATATCAAAAATACAGTAAAAACAGTAATAGTTACAATTTAAAATAATGGTTTTCTATTTTAAAAAACTTTAAAATAGAATTCATTTCTGTGATGCGCAGCTGAATTTTCAGCATCATTGCTCCAGTCTTCAGTGTCACATGATCTTCAGAAATCATTCTAATATGCTGATTCATTATGAATAAAAAGTTTATTTAAAATAGAAATCTTTTTTAACAGTATACACAGTACATGTTTTTCTTTCTTTTTTTTTTTTTTAAAGAAATTAATACTTTTATTCAGCAAGGATGTGTTAAACGGCTTTGGATAAAAGCGTCTAATAAATGACTAAATAAATAAAATAATAAATCAGCATATTAGAATGATTTCTGAAGATCATGTGACACTTTAGACTGGAGTAATGATGCTGAAAATACAGCTTTGATCACAGGAATAAATCAGATTTATATTACGTTGATTATAATCTACTGACATAAATACACAGTATTCACTGATTGTGAACTGCTCTGAAACAGCGAGTCTGTGAACAGTGCCATGTTTTGACTTAAACATGCAGCTCTCATTTATTTAATAAAATCATAGCCTTTAAGTGTAATCATAATAGGCTGTATTCTAATCTCGGTTTTTTTCCATCCCCAAATTTAAGGCCTCTTAAAATAAATTGTTTGCTATACCCGTTCGGATAAAACCTTTTATGACCTTAACTTTTGTAAAACTGAACGTTTTAGATGTTTTGAGAACACGCATGCACCTAAACACATTTTACAGTTCACACTTCTTTTAGTCGCGAGTGAAGCGCTCACACTGTCGAGATCTGAGATGTGTGACCCGACTGATCTTTCAGCAAAGTAAGAAATTCAAATACTATCCACATATGAATTTAAGATAACGTGTCCCATTCAGCAGCGAAGTTCATTTATCCAACTTCAAATTAAAGATGATAATGAGCTGATTGTGGCATCAAGAGATGCTCCCACCTCCATCACTAGCTGGTGAGCTCTAGAGACCAGCGTAAGGCCGTTAGCGTGGTTGAATGTCTCAGATATGTCCTGCCCAAAGGTGTAGCCTGCACCTCTAGGAGAAATACCCCAACCTCCACGGTCATCTGGGTCAGACCACAATAAATCACACATGGGGCCCTGAGGAAGACCACAGACAAAGAGAGCCATTAGTGCTGTTTAAAGCATTGTTTTTCAGCTTTATTTTGCCATTAGACTCAACTGCACATGTACAACACACAGGAGGGTTGCAGCGGTCACCGTTTGCTGCTAAATGGCATGATAGGCTCATCTATGTCCAATACCTCATGAGGAACTTCCTGTAAACGATCCAGCGCTCTGATGTGATCAAGAGTGTCTATGGACGGTGACAATCCTCCATGAAGACAGAAGATCTGCAAGCAAAAAAGATAAACAAACAAAAAATGAGATGCAACCTTCACAATACCCTTTGAAGGGTTTACTGAGGGCCCTATGATTTTTAACAGTGCATCTCTTTTAATTTTCATTTGATTAAAAGATTCATTAAACTTTTCATGTTTTATGCCTTCGTTTGATTAACTTTAAAATTCTGAAAAACAAAACATTGCACGGGACCCTATTATTGTAAAAAAACAAAAAAAAAACAAAACAAAAAAAATATATATAATTTAATATAAATATTAAAATGTTATTTATATTCATTTAATTGATTATATGCGCTTTTTGATTATTAAATTAATTAAACCATTAAAATAAAATCCAGAAGAAATAAAACAGAATTCAGTAAAAATAAAACCGAATTTGAGGGAAAAAATTAAACATTTCATAGGGCTCCAAAATGTAATTGTTAAATTGTACAAGTTTCATGATCTCAATTAATTAGACATGCTTTTTGATCGCTAAATTCAACTAAAATGAAATCCAAAAAACGAAAATAACAAACAACAACAAAAAAAGATTAAATGGAAAAAACAGAATTTGGAAAAAATAAAATAAAATGGATTTCATAGGGCTGTAGTTTACTTTACAGCAAACCGAAGCGCAGAAATAATGACAGGCAGGCTGGAATCAAACAAACGGATCAAATGTGAAACCCAGGAGAGAGTATTTTAATATGAAAACACATCACAGCTTCAGTTGAGCTTCAGCAGAGAGAAGATCCACATACCTGACCATCTACCAAGGCAGTAAGGGGAAGGTAATCGAAGAGGTCTGTGAAGTATTTCCAAACGTTTGCATTGCCGTATTTCCGTAAGCATTCGTCATAAAAGCCGTACACTTGTGTGATCTGTCTGCTTTCGTGGTTCCCTCGAAGTATTGTAATGCGCTCACGGTACCTTACCTAGAATTTGAAGACATAACCAATGATTAAAAAAATTATATTGGCCATCAACCTGCATAAAGACTCATTAGACATGGTCTCGTGACTTGAGTACAGTACGAGTACAGACTGCAGGACATTGTTATGGCTTACATGTCCGTTTTCCCATTTCTCTTTTTAAAAACTGTTCTGTAAATATCATTTATTCACAAGCAATATTCTCAAAGTCAACTAAAGGCTACGCCATAATAAATACTAATTATGTATTTAAATATAAATATATAAGCTTCCAGAGACTTCTCAAAGAACACAGAAAAATGACACATTGTCATAGTGTATGTTTTTGGTTTTCATATTTCATCTGTCGATGCTCCGTTGACACTGGACTTCCTGATATCAATATTTGTCATAAATCACATCATAACTCCGTTGCTCTGGCAGAAAGATAACAATACAGTGAGGAGGGAGAGAGCGCTCAAACCTTCTCAGATTGTATACATTGGTGGAAGATTTATGGAAATTAATCATTCTTTCTAAATAATGTATCGGTATTTAAATGTTTAGGCTTTTGGACTAAAGTTCTGTGATTACAAATAAATGGAGGCAGACGCAACTGAACAAGTATGTTTTCTTTTTTAGAAGTCAAATGAGCACGCACAAAAAATTAATTACATAACAGGATGCAAAGATATAAAAAAAAAAAAATCCTCAGAGCAACATGAGATGCTAATTTATAACAAATAAACAAACGAAGTGTTTTACACACAAATACTTTAGCTTGTGAATTAATTAGTAGTTGAAACCTCCCAAATGTTGTGACACGACTATCCAACCTCTATGTTATGATTAAGATTACTGGTGCAATGGATCAGAAAACTCACAATTCGGATCGTACTATGGATTTTGAGTCACGGATCGGATCAGCAAATAAAAATATATAAAAAATAAAAAAGTTTGCTTTTCATTTATTATTAAAAGCTTACTTTAAGTACTTCTATACCCCCAGCAGAATCTACTAGCTTAACTAATAAAGTCAGTAATAAAACAAGAACAATTACACAAAATTACAAGCATAGATGAATACAACAACGTTACAAATGAAGTCAGTAACAGTAGTATTTAGGTGCTGAAATGTAACAATTAAGTGTAAAACAACACAATAAATCTCACTGCATACGTTAGCCTAAATACAGATGAATCTTTGTTAAAGCTGTGTTGTTTGATTAGCAGAGAAGCAGGTGTTTATAGGCTGCGGTCTCTTTAGGGGCTTTCGCACCGGAGGAACTATTGGCGGAAGTTCCCGCTTTTTGGTGCGTTCGCGTCGCAGGAACTAGGAACGGTTTTAGTTCTAGGAACTCCGTTTGGATGAACTAAATTAGCTCCTACTTCAGAGTAGAGTCTAAAACAGTTCTATAGGAACTGCCAGTGACGTAAGTGTACGCTGATTGACCACATTTTTAAAAAGCCATGTAAAAATACTTACTCCATGAACATAGAAAACAGCGATAAGGGCATTTACCTGTTGTCTGCAGTGTTGTGTTCTTTTCTCAGCCTCGATATGTAACACTGCAAGTTGTCATAGGAGATTTTCGTCTCTTAGCCCAACTTTTTGTTCTTTCAGTCGCGTAAATCATGCATTTACATTCCATCTCCATTATCACGAAACCCAAAAACAGCTCCGATCATGGCGTCCTCCATTCACCGGTTGTTGACGTATGTAGTCAATGAAATTGAGTATTTCAGGCGAGAATGTAGTCGTTTAAAACTGTTAAAAATGTAACCAAACAGTTGACGGTAGAAAAAAATACTATGGAAGTCAACGGCTACCAGCAACTGTTTGGTTACAAACGCTTTTCAAAATATATTTTTTTGTGTTCAACAGAAGAAAGAAATGTATACAGGTTTGGAACAACTTGAGGGGGGAGTAAATGATCATTTTCATTCTTGGGTGAACTATGTCTTTAATATTTATGAAATTTAGGTCAAAAACTACCAAAACAGGCCCGTACCTTGAGAGCGACGAGCAACGTGACTGTTTCCACAGAGTAATAGCCTCGGTCGACATAATCTCCCATGAACAAGTAGTTTGTGTCTGGTGACTTCCCTCCGATTCTGAAGAGCTCCATAAGATCATGAAACTGGCCGTGTACATCTCCACACACGGTGACCGGACATCTCACTTCCTGCACATTAGACTCCTTGGTCAGGATTTCTTTAGCCTGCAGAGGAAATAAAAAAAATAACAAGATCTCATTATTCTAATCCTATTATCATAAAGGCCCTGATAAACACCGAGAACTAAAACGATGTCGAGTGGTTTGGTGTTGAATGAAATCAGTCTGAAAGTTCACACAAAAATCTATCGGGACAAAGCAACAGACGCATGGAAAAACAACCGCATTATTATTATTATTATTATTATGACAGTCCTTGATTATGATTGTCTGAGCCACTTTGTAAAATATTCTATAAACGCACATTTAGGCTATAGAATATTTTTCTGTCAGTATTATTGTGGGTTTTTTTATGAAACCCTGTCAGGTTTATGTAGTAATGTTTTAAAAGCAATAAGCCACATGAAGCCGTGGGTTACAGTGATTTTAGAACAGCTTATTGCGGTTTTCTAGCGACGTTTAATAATCCAAGCACTTAAGACACACCCTCAAGTGCTTAAAATACAGGTCAAAAATCCACACACTTGTGAAATTTCATGCCAATTAATTATATTTTAAATAGCCCAGTAGTTACCTTAAGTTTTTAATACTACTAGGGTTGGGTATCGTTTGAATTTTATCGATTCAGATTCTTTTCGATTCCCAGTTTCGATTCCAGTGTGATTAAATAATATGATTCTGAAGAAAAAACAGACGACTAAACGAAATCACATGTAATTTATGAATGAATGATTCAATGGCTCACTCAAGATGTACTTGTTTCATTACTGGATGAATCAGTGTTCTTGAACGAATCTGTTGTATGATTCAAAGACAGATAAATTTTAACAGCCCCTTTTCGCCACCTACTGGCGTAACAATGTAATCGATAAATCTTCATTTGAAG
>NW_015632469.1:1023951-1051897 GCF_001515625.1 Sinocyclocheilus rhinocerous
AAACGCTACCGTACACATGGCACACACAGTTTATATCGGAACTATGAACTTTTATCCCAGTACTTCTGTGATTTGAATGTTTGTAACAGAAATAATGATACTGTGTGGTTGAAAAGACGGTGAAGCAGTTTCATTCATGACAGACAGCTGCTCTCTTTCGGTCAGCGTGAACGCAGATTTAAATGCTCAAATCACACGGGTGTGATCGTACTCTGCACGGACGAACCAGTCCATCAAAAATATCTTAATTTGTGTTCCGAAGATGAACGAAGGTATTACGGGGTTTGGAACGACATGATGGTGAGAAATTAATGACAGAATTTTCATTTTTGGGTGAACTATCCCTTTAAGAGCACAAAATGATTAGAGAAGTCCTGCTTACATCAACAGAAGTCTGATGCTTCAACAGATGTTTTAAATAATTCAGAATAAGAGTTATACTTACAACATAGACAATAAAATAGGTGTGCACATACAAAACCAAGAAATGGGCTCAGGTGTAGGACAAAAAAAATAAAAGAACAGATGTCCACTCATTGAAAACACAGCTCCAGAAAGTTCATTAGTAAAACAGCTGTTACTAATCAATGAAGGGCAACATAAAATAAATAAAACACAATAACATAAAAAATACATTTATCACTCATCCCATAACAACACTGTATTAACAAATAATTATTGTATAGATTCTATATAGTTCAATTAGTTATTTTTGATTATTAAATGGCTGATTCTATCAATCTACATGATTATAACTGATTGCAAGATTAGTGTGCCACACATTGGCCCTCATTAAATGTTACCTCATTGGTGCACATATGAATATAAAATCAGTTGCAGTGACTTAATGGCTATTTTACTTTTGCTAGATTGTTTTTTTCATGAGCAAACCGAGCACAACTAACAAAATCCGCTGCAGCAGCAAGCGGCCAACATGGTTAAATCTTCAAGCGGCCCCCAAAATGCAACCAAACCTTTCACACACTCCAGGCTCACACCTACATGCACATTTTTGGAAGAGCGACTAAGTATGTTAGAGGAGTATAAAAGTCCAAACCAACATGGTTAAATCTTCAAGCGGCCCCCAAAATGCAACCAAACCTTTCACACACTCCAGGCTCACACCTACATGCACACTTTTGGAAGAGCGACTAAGTATGTTAGAGGAGTATAAAAGTCCAAAGAGCGCTGGATAACAGTGAGATGTGTGTGCGCCGCTGTCATCAGATGATGGTCAGTTACACGGGCGCCATTTTGAGAGCGCGTGAGCGACGAGGAAGCAGCGTCGCGTTTTCAAATAAACATCTATACGTATAGAAACTCTCGACAACACACATACATACATGTTTTAATCAGAGGATTTAGTAACTTACTAACAAGTCGTAGTTTACTGCGGGTTCCCGTAGATTGATTAGTAACGTACTGTAGCTTTCAGGCTAACGTTACCGTAATTCATAAACCGCACAAATCAACTCAATATTCACCACAAGTGATTTCATAAAAGATTTACGTTAGACTAGTCGACTTGCGTTGTGTTTTGTCACGAGATTAAGAACAATCGTAGTTTGTTGTGAGTGTAGGGTCCGTTTAAAAGTCCGCCATCTTGTAACTCAGCGGCTAACGCGGAAAAATCAAATAAACACTGAAACTCGATGTTGATGCTGTATTTCACACACATACCTTCTCACAGAGGCTCTTGACTTGGCTTTCTGAGAGCTGTTTGCATTCATTGAGCTGTTCAATCCATTGATCGAGCTCTTTCGAAAACGCCTTTTCGTCCATGTCTGCTTTTTACTCGGTTTTCACGCTGATTTCTGCTCTAACTTCACCCAGCTTTCCACGAATTTCCACCTTTTATCGAAAGATTACTTTGAGACGTACATGTGGGCCAGGGATGTTGACGTAATTAAATAAGGGAATCTTGTGAGGAAATGAGAAGCCGACGGCCTTCAGAGTCCCACCCTGAGCCACACAGTTGTTTTCACTTCAGCCTTCCTCACATCAGACAGCGAGAGCCGGCTCGACGCTGATTGGACGCTCACAGCTGCTGCTCCGCTCTGATTGGCCGCCCGGAGCTGTTCTTGCTTTCCGATTGGTTCACAAATACATCGTTGGGCGTTTTCCTTTACTGCAATAGGATCTCATTAATACGTCAACGGCTACATTAATGTTTATGTAAAAAAAAATTGAGATAAACTAGCCTATTATTTTGTAATGATGCATCATCATTTTCTATTTATAATTCTTGATACATATTACATTCATAATTGGTCAGTGAGGAAACTTCATTTTGTAGAAGAAATCAAAATTCGCAATTATTATTTTTAATGGAATATTGCAGTGTTTATTATAAACGATTTGAACTCTTGAACCCATTAACTCTTTTATCATTTATACTCCACCACCTGCAAAACACTGTATATTTGCAGCACATTTGTCAAATGCTCACACAACTGGATTTTCACACTTTCTCAGTTTTCCCTTTTTAGTTTGCACAAAACCTTAAAGTCAACAAGAAACAAAGTGTATCTCTTTTTATGAAATGACATCTGCACATCTCTTCTGATGTAATGTTAGAATTATACCAAGGGCTAAATCTTTCAGATGGCTGTGTAAATGTGTAGGAATATGTAAACATACGGCATATACAGTATTTGTGCACATGATACTGTACGACAAACTTGTGCACTTTGCCACACACTGAACAAGCAAAAGCTGGCATGCATAAACATTTGATGCTTGTGTGAAGAGTTATGTTGCAACAACACTATTTTGAGAAGAGTTAAAATAGTTTTGAATGAATGAGGTATTTGTTTTTGCCAGAGATGTGTGACATTTTGTGTGTTTTTGGGGTTTTCTAATGAGCCACAATAGAAGATATAGAAGATACTGTAAACAAGCCCACAGTTAGTGTAAAGAAAAAGTGTATTTATAGTGCTCTAGCTCTGATTTCTCAGTAAACAGATCAGCTATAAGTGTTTTCTCACAGCATGCACACTTGGTGTAATCAGTAAATGAGTGGAATTTGAATGGCAGTGTTTCCAAACCACACACAACAGATGTTAGCTTTGTGTCTAAATGTAGAGAACGGTTCAGTGTTTTGAAAAACGCAGCCCAAAAAAAATAAAAAATAAATTAAATAAAAGTTTTGCAGACGTGGTCTGGAGAAAGATCTGAAACTGAGTGTGCTTCGAGGAATAAGTATCTTTTTTTTAGTGTATAAAACATAAAAATGAAAATAAAATAAATCAAATAAATATTTTTAAAATAATTGTAAAAACTGAACATCATTTTTTTTTACAAGTCATATTAAATGAATTATAATTAAATTAATGAAAGATGGAAATATATTAATATATAGAGGAGAGCAAACTAAACCACATTATTCAAATCACTGCAAAAAAATCCTAATATTATTTTAAGAATCGGTGACATTTTTTATTAGGCCTACTAGTTAAACAAAAAGATGAATATGAATAAAATAATTGCCACTGCGTTGTTTTTTTTAACGATACTGTACCTGATACTGTATACTGTACCTAAACATAAGTTAAAAAAGGATAAATAAACTAAAAAAATTACATGTATATATATATATATATATATATATAATTTTATAACGGAAACATTAATAAGAAGAGGAATGCAAATTACCTCACCAACAGAATCATTAAAAATCCTCATATTATTGTTTCGAAAATCTGTGGAATTGTTTATTACTAAAGAAGTGGAGTGAGAAGTGAGTCCTCAACCAAAAACACGTGACAGATCCCGAAAACTTTTGTTTATCAATTAAAAATGTGCCTCTGCGGTTGTTTTTTATTTTAGTTATTTGTTTATTACTGCCATAACCAAGAACAATACAATGAGAATTTTCCATTGCAAAACAGACAAACCAAAACAAAAGTACAATAAATTAGTGCCGGAGAATAACACAACAATAACAAAAAATATGTATAAATAATCTTCACAGGAAAAATACAAATTTATGCTACATGTTATACGCTCTAATCGCCTTTTTACTTGTGCAGTTTGGTAAAGCGTTACAATAAAGCTTGAAATCATTTTTAAAGTGAGAAAATTTTAATTTCATTCATTTAATGAATATGAAACGTTCCCATGTATATTAATAATTGTAGAAGATTGTTGCCAGGTCACGGCGCATCGCACCTATCCTCCTGTATTATCTGACGCTCTTCTGCTCGTTTTATGACAGCAAGCCGCTATTAAAGCATGTCTACTCCGGCGAGACGGCGGCTCATGAGAGACTTTAAGAGGTTTGTGTCTTCAGACGAGTGTTTTGTGTCGAAGCGAGGCCTCAGGCGAGCTGTGTTTATACTCCGGCTAGCCGTTAGCAGCGTTAGCCGCTAGGCCTGCGCTAGCACGAGCTAAACAAGAGTTCAGTCGCGATGTTTTTTTTCTTTTTCTATGTTACCATAGTACAATACCACAGTATTTTTTTGTCAGGGTCAACAGCATTTGTGGGTATCATAGACACACTTGTTTAAGCCACAAATGTTGTGTAGGTCTGAAGATATAGCTCTTACTAACCAACCAGTGATGGCATCACACATGAAAAATACTATAGTAATTTATAGTAAATACTACAGTGTTCTTGAACCATACTATAGTAAATTGTATTATAGTACTGTATATATTATAGTATTTACAACACTTTGTTAATAAATGCTACAGCATATTAACTAGTGAACTGATAAACTGTAGTATACTTTAGTTTGTACTACAGTAAACTGTAGTGTATTGTAGTATAATATACCCGATAGGTGTACTAAACTTAGTACAGTAATTTGTTTATATTACTAGTTGTTATATTACCACAGCAACTATAGAATTACCACAACAAATGAATTCAAGTACTTTACTATAGTATGGTTCAAAAACACTAGTATTTGCTATAAATTACTATAGTATTTTTTCATGTGGGAATGATTAAATATCTCGGCATGTAATAATCTGTAAATAATTTCTATAGTTACATCTATAATTGCACTGTTGACCACACTTCTTTACCCCTCACCAACGAAACTTAGCATTTTTATTTTTTTGCAGATAATACTCATTTTAGGGAATTAAGTTTATTTTCAATGCTCTTTTTTTGAATGCTCAATCCCAGCAGCTGAGTCCTTATCCATCTTCAAGAATCGGCTAAAAACACATCTCCTCCGTCTTTATTTGACGCTCTAACTCTAGCACTCTCTATTCTAATTCTATTTAAAAAAAAACACTTGCCCCTTTTAGACTTGCACTCTATTCATTTACTAACTGCTTGTTTTCTTTTTAAAAAACTAACACTAGCTTCTCTGTTCTTTTTGTATTCTATCTGTTTTCTTTTTATTTATTATATAATTAAAAAAAACCTTGCTACGTGTACTGCGTTAAGATGACTGAGACTTGTTATAGCACTTGTATATCATTGCCCTTTTGTTGATTTTGATTGCTTCTGTTGTCCTCATTTGTAAGTCGCTTTGGATAAAAGCGTCTGCTAAATGACTAAATGTAAATATTGTGTGTTTTAAATAAAATGAGGTGTTACTCTGACACGTTTGGCTTGTCAAAAATGTTATGTTCAGCTGTCGCAAATTCAGTGACCTGAAAAACAAGTGCGTTTTTCACAAGAAAAGACGTGGTTTTGATGCACAAAGTTGTTTTTATTGTCTCTAATAACAAAAATGTTAATGAAAATGCAGATCCTCCCTCCTTTTGCTGGTTTATGCTGGTCCTTTGCCAGCACATGACCAGCATAAACCAGCAAAAGGACCAGCATAAACCAGCAAAGGACCAGCATAAACCAGCAAAGGACCAGCTTAAACCAGCAAAGAACCAAGCGTCAAAACATACCTAACCAGTATATGCTGGTTTTTTCAACAGGGCTGTTAAAATCACTTATTAAAACGGTTGTTCCGTTATTAACCCTTAGCAGATTTTGACTCGTATATATTTAATATTAGCTTGTTCGTGTTTGTTTGCAGACTTCAAGAAGATCCTCCAACTGGTGTGAGTGGTGCTCCTTCAGAAAACAACATCATGCTGTGGAACGCTGTGATCTTTGGGTATGTTTGTAGAAATGAGCTGATACTCCACAGCGGAGCATTGCTGTGCATGAAGAGATGTGGATCTGAGATGCTACAGACGTGTTTATGCTTGAAGAACTTTAACATTGTTCCTGTGTTTCCTTGCAGGCCTGTAGGAACTCCTTTTGAAGACGGTGAGCCACTCCTTTAAATAAACACTAGTTAAGAACCATGCACTCAGCATTAGTTATTGAATCTTGAGCAGCTTTTATAAAAGCTTTGCAGTGATGTATTTACTTCTAATGTGTCATTTTTACGGCTGCAGCTAACAGTTGTGTTGATGATTAGTGGATCTGTTGATTATTTCGGTAACACTTTAGTTTAGGCACCAATTCTCACTATTAACTAGTTGCTTATTAGCATGCATATTACTAGCATACTGGCTGTTTATTAGTACTTATGAAGCACATATTAATGCCTTATTCTGCAAGATCATATTTTAGATCCATTAATCTGACCCCATACCTAAACTTAACAACTACCTTACTATTAATATGCAGCAAATTAGGATCTTATTGAGGCCAAATGTTGTAATTAATGCTTATTTAATAGTGAGAATTGGTCCTTAAAATAAAGTGTGACCATTGTTTCTTTGATTAGTTAAGAAAGATCCAATTATTAATGATTACTAAAAAATTAATAGTTTTAATTAAAGTAATTCAGTATTATTCAATATTAAATAATTTGCAAACTGTTAGTTTATAGTTAATTCATAGTTTATAAACTGTAGTCTCTACATTGTGTACCAATAGTGATTTCTTAATCTCAAAAAAAATAAAAGAATAATATATATATATATAAACATTTTGAGATTAAGAAGAGACTTCTTGAAAAATCTTGAGATTATATATAAACATTTTGAGATTTATATATATATACAGTGGGTACGGAAAGTATTCAGACCCCCTTAAATTTTTCACTCTTTGTTATATTGCAGTCATTTGCTAAAATCATTTTTGTGACCCTGGAGCACAAAACCAGTCTTAAGTGTCAATTTTTTTAAAATTGTGATTTATACACCATGAATAAATAATCTTTGCATTGATGTATGGTTTGTTAGGATGGGACAATATTTGGCTGAGATACAACTATTTGAAAATCTGGAATCTTGAGGGTGCAAAAAAATCTAAATATTGAGAAAATCATCTTTAAAGTTGTCCAAATTAAGTTCTTAGCAATGCATATTACTAATCAAACATTAAGTTTTGATATATTTACGGTAGGACATTTACAAAATATCTTCATGGAACATGATTTTTACTTAATATCCTAATGATTTTTGGCATAAAAGAAAAATGGATAATTTTGACCCATACAATGTATTGTTGGCTATTGCTACAAATATACCCCAGCGACTTAAGACTGCTTTTGTGCTGCAGGGACACATATGTACATGATTTTATCTACTGACCGTGCCACAAAGGTTGCAGAAGGTCATGTCGATGTTATTCGTATTCATCTGAAATCTCTCTCCGCAGGAACATTTAAGCTGGTCATTGAGTTTTCAGAAGAATATCCCAACAAGCCTCCTACGGTTCGCTTCATCTCCAAAATGTTTCACCCAAACGGTGAGCTGCTGCCAGCGTGTTGTGGAGTAATGCAACGTCTGCAGTGTTTCTGATGAATGATATTGTGTTTGTCAGTCTATGCAGATGGCAGCATATGTTTAGACATTCTTCAGAATCGCTGGAGTCCCACGTATGACGTCTCCTCCATTCTGACATCCATCCAGGTGCATGATGGGTATTTTATTATTATTCAATAACAATATTTTAGATTAAAATACATGTGCATGTATGTATATCTGCATTGTTTCTATCGCTTCAAATCCTGAAAATGAATGAATTTGTGTGTTGGTAATGCACATGTGCGATACACAAAAATACAGTATATCACAATAATAAACATGCATGATGTTGTTATCGAAGGCACTACAAAATATAGTGAATAATTATTCAGATTTTTAGAATGTATTTTATGAATACTTCTCCCATCAACACCGCTGTAATGCTAACATTAATTCATTAATAAGTTAACTATGAAAACTACTTCTGATCACATTAGTAACTATTATTTAATGGACCTGAGCTAACAACTAACAAAGTTTAGCTGTATTTTATTGAATTAACGTTAACTTCTGTAACTAAAGTAACTATTTCTCATTGTTAATGTTAGTTAATGCATTAGCTGACGTTTACTAATGAGACTTTATTGTAAAGTATTACAAATTGTTCTTTAAAATTCTTTTGTGCTTTAAAAACATTTAAATGCAATTAGTCGATACACAAAAAAAGTAGTTATTTTTGTTATAAGAAAGCAGGGTTATTATACCTGCACTGCAAAAAATGCTTTTCTTACTTAGATTTTTTGTCTTGTTTCCAGCCAAAATATCTAAAAATTATTAAATCAAGAAGGATTTTCTAGACAAGTAAAAAGTATTGTCTTGTTTTCAGAAAAAACATCAAAATTAAGTGAGTTTTTGCTTGTTTATAATCTTGTTTTCTGTTTGAAATAACATTATTTTGCTTGTTTCAAGCAAAAACTCACTTAATTTTAATACGTTTTTTCTGAAAACAAGACAATAATTTTTACTTGTCTAGAAAATCCTTCTTGATTTAATAATTTTTAGATATTTTGGCTGGAAACAAGACAAAAAAATCTAAGTAAGAAAAACATTTTATACTTACAGTATAACAACACTTTTTGCAACTTATTTCAGCTTCAGCGATTATTGCAACATGAATATCTGATGCTTAGTTTTTAAAAAGACCTGCCAGTGAATAATGTTCAATATTTGTATGACCATTTTTGTCCTCGGTTTAATTTTACGCTGACAAACACGAGTTAACAATGAGTCTTTGTGGGTGAAATATGAGCTGCATGTATGATTCTTGACCAGTGTTGTGAGATTCAGACTTGTGTTTTCAGTCTCTATTAGACGAGCCCAATCCAAACAGCCCAGCCAACAGTCAAGCAGCTCAGCTCTATCAGGAGAACAAACGTGAATATGAGAAGAGAGTGTCTGCCATCGTGGAGCAGAGCTGGGTCGACTCGTAACGCAACTACACACTATGAAAAGTCGTTTTCCCTTTGAATTAAGTGGGTTTTTCTGAGCCAAGCGGTAGATATTTGTTGTCGTTTCAATCATAAACTCGCTTCATTTTGATCAGTTTCAAAGAAAACAAGACTTTTGCTTCTGTAGTAAACATGTTTAAGAATCTTTTAAGTAAAAGTTGTTTCCATATTCTGGTGGCTGGACGCAGAGCTAAGATTTTATGTTTGTGTGTTTTCAAATGTTGAAGCATTGCTAATATTTAGAGACCATATTTTTCCATAGATTTTCTTTAATTGGTCTTCAAGTCTTAAATTTACCGTCATAAAATCTGCAGAATCTTTGAATATAGGTATAAACCTATATTAAACATCAAGATATTATTAATGCATTTGTGACTGCAGGTTAAATGCATTCATGTCCTGCATTAATCTAAATGCCTCTTCAAATGCAGATTCTGTGCCACCTCTGCAATGCAAACCCAAATGTTGTTGATGCTGATTTCATCCGATTGGTAACAGCCGTATAGTGTCCGGCTTCCATAGATAATACACGCTTCAGTGAAGGACAGAGTGAATGATAGCAGGACCGTGTACCTTCTTCTGTTGCTGCTGCTGTTTGATGAGTTCATCTCTGGTCTTAAAAACAGGAGCGTCCTCCACAACGATCCCCTCTGCCATCTCGCTCACCTTCTCCAGCAGCACCGGATCATACCTACAAGCCAAGAGGCACAACACAGCTGTAGAGTCTACACAATCCCTGAAACCAGATCAATCAACAGCAGTTATTTCTCTTTTTATTGTATTTTACTGTTTGGCGTGCAGCACTTTGGTCTCTAGAAATAAAACCGAACTTGAACCTTTAGTCAAGAGGTCAGTTGCTTTTGACATGATAGTCATAGAAGTATTTAGTGCAGAAAATGCAATTACAGCCACTTAACATTTTTATAAAATAATGTTTTTGAAATAAATCTCTTCTTCTCAATGAGACATTTGTACAGTAAAAACAGCAAAAAAATTTAAATATTATTATAATTCCAAATAAGTGTTTTCTATGTGAATATATAGTAAACTGTAATTTATTTCTGTGATCAAAGCTGAATTTTCAGCATCATTACTGCAGTCTTCAGTGTCACGTGATCTTCAGAAATCATTCTGATATGCTGCTCAAGTATTATTGACGCTCAGTTAATAATAATGGTTTGTAGTGTTCTCAGAACAATAAATAGTTTGCTGCTTAATTTTTTTTTTTTTTTGCAAAAAAATCTAAATATTGAGAAAATCATCTTTAAAGTTGTTCAAATGAAGTTCTTAGCAATGCATATTACGAATCAAAAATGAAGTTTTGATATATTTACGGTAGGAAATGTACAAAATATCTTCATGGAACATGATCTTTACTTAATATCCTAATGATTTTTGGCATAAAAGAAAAATCAATAATTTTGACCCATACAATGTATTGTTGGCTATTGCTACAAATATACCCCAGCGACTTAACACTGCTTTTGTGCTGCAGGGACACAATTGTTTGTGATGATGTAAAGTGCTTTTATTCTGACCTGCAGCCCAGGAACACGTGGTTCGCCCACACCATAGACAGAGCGAGCAGCTGATCCAGGTGAGGGTCTTCATAATCGTTGATGTTTCTGAATATAAACTCCCTCCTGCTCTTCCAGTGTTTTTCGCTTTCGGAAACGCTGCGAAACGTCTCGACTAAATCCGACAGCTGCCTGTTCTGTCCGATGAAATCTTCCACGTCCGTAGTCGCCATGTTTGCGCCGGGGCGGTGACGTCACTCTTCTTCTTCCGTTCGTGACGGACGCACTTAAAGGGACACGTCACCACCTAGCGTCACGTACGTGACGTACAGTGCCGTGGAAAACAACATCCGACGTTCATTATATATTTATGTAAGCGTGATTTGGTGTCGTCATCATACATTTAAACTTTCCTCAAATGAAAGCGAGGCTGTGAGGGATAGACATACAGTCAGTAGCTTGTGCTGTCTTAAAGGGCCAGTTGACCAAAAAATGAAAATGTTTTTTTTGTCAGCCGATCCTCTTTCACCATAATATATTTACTTGAAGTATCCCCTGAGATTTTAGGTAGGCCTTATGTTATAATAATTAACAAATTTGCATTTTCAAGGTTCGCTGTCATTGGTTAATGGTCACGTGATATCTTTTTAGTGAGTGTTTTATTTTGTTGGTATTTTAAAATGATTTATGTAATGTTTAATGCATTTCACAACGAATAGATTTTCTTTCTCTTTGTATTTTTATATCAGTAGGCCTATGGCACAAGATTAAATCAATGTGATCAATGAGTTAGGGCAAAAGTAATCAAAAAGTGTACAAAAAAAGTGTAATTGTAATGGAACTACAATTTTTTGTTGTGTAATTTGCAATCAGTAATGGATTACAATTTGCAAGCAGTGTTTACAGTGTAAGTTACAATGGCTACCGTCAACTGTTTTGTTTCCCAACATTCTTTGAAATATCTTCTTTTGTGTTCAGCAGAAGAAAAAAGAAAAAGGGAAGAGTGAGTAAACAATGACAGAATTCTTATTTGTGTGTTTAAGGTTTTTACATCACCAGGACATTTTTTTTTTTAAAACATGCATTTTCAAAGTTGCTGCACAACAACACTGTGCATCTATCCCTCACAGTCTTGCTTTTTTTTTTCATTTGCACAAAAAAATAAAAATATAGCACCGTAATGCACTGTTTTTATAGACAGTTATTTCCTTGCGTTGACAATTTAAATGCGCTGCATTATTTTGCTCATTGCGCCCTCCTGTGACCTCGGGAGACAGGACAAAAGTTTCCTTAAAACCTATTTAATCTGCATATAAAATCTATTTTCCACATGCTTCATTATGTGAATGTTTAATATAAAAATCAGATATTCATGTGTTTGCATGTTGCTTCATATGCATGTCACATAATTATGATCATTTGTGTGATAGTTTTACCGTTCCTTGCCCCTCTTTTCACGATAAAACAGATTGCTATGGCAAAATAATGGCATGTTTTATATGACTTAGGGGGAAAAATCTGATGAGTCGTCTGCTTGGTCAGGCGAACGCTATAATTTGGAACACAAATGTGCTTCAGCTGCAAGATTGTGGTCCTCAAGAGAAAGATTATTTACAACATCCATTATAGTCTAATATGAGTCATATCGTTATAGTCGAGGAAGCGGTTCTGACTGCTGCATCACTCAAACGCTTCAAAGCAACATGCTGGGATGCAGAGATGCAAACCAATGACTCAGATTTATTTCTAACCATCAACATTCTTAATATGACAATATATTGTCCTTATCGTTTAAAGGGATGCAGAAAGGAGTGGAAATGAAACAAGTGTGTTGAATAATATCCAACTATATATTACTTAAACCCCTTGTTTAGGGAGCTTAATTGCTATTATAAATATCATAAGTTATAATAATCTTATGTCAATAGAAATGGCAATATTAATAATATAACTGAGCAGCAAGTCAGAATATTAGAATGATTTCTGAAGATCATGAGACTGGAAATACAGCTGCGCATCACAGGAATGAATTACGTTTTTCTATATATTCACAGCTATTTTAGATTGTAAAAATATATATCATAATATATGCTGTTTTTTTGCAGCCTTGGTGAACGGAAAAGCCCTTTCAAAAACATAAAAAAATCTGAATTATTTCATTTTTTGTGTATACGGGTCAAAAACGAAAAAGGGTTTAAGCATTAAAAACAATACTGCTTTAAATTGTTGCATTTAAAAACAAAAAATTAAAAAGTTTTCTGTTTAATGTAACTGTATTTTTGTTTTTGTTTTTCTGAGCAAAAAATAAATATCATACATTTTCCCCTGATTTACAGAAGAGACCCACTAAAATATCATTCAGTGTAACAATCTTGTCAGGCATATTTACAACAAAAATCTATTTATGACATATTAAAAGACTAATTACTTTCACCCCAAATACTAATTAGTTGTAATTTTACATTTTTAAAATGTGCTACTATCCTAGGTTTTGCCCATTTGTAAGTAAGAATTTTTTACTCATTTAAAACACAATAAACGCGTGTCGCAATGGATTGTCACGCTAGTGCGCTTCACTTCGCAGGATTCTGAGGAAACGCTTTTCCTCCAAAACAATTTTGGGGATGGCGAACCGATAACCGTTGCCGTAATAAGTGTAACGTATTTGCGATTTCGCGAAGTCGACGGATAACGGCGTCGGATGGGCGCTGCTGTGGATTCAATCCGCCGACGGTAACTTTTATTTCTGGCTGTGGAGGGGGAATTCATCTACATGTGCCTGGCCTCAGATGCTCCCCTGATTTCTGTGCATCGAGGACAGTTCTTGTGCAAACTGCAAATAAGGTAAAGCTAAAGAACGCGTGCTATCTTCTCACAATGAGTGTTTGAGCTCCAGATGAGCGTAATTCTATATAACGTTAAGTTCTACACAGATTGATGCGATTGCGAACCTGTCTGTTTTTGATCTGTCAGTCATTATTGATAAACTCTTCTGTGCAACTGTGAGGTTAGTTCTTGTACTCTGCGACTGGTAATGCCAGTAAAGTTATTTTGAAAGTGCACTGCGCTGAACCTGAACACACATCGTGTGTTTAAACTCTAATCAGTGGTTTGTTTTAGTGACATGCTAAGTTATGAGTACTGAATGCTGGCCTAGCATGCTTCAGATTCATAAACACCCTGCGGGTCATCTGCCACGCCCCCTACAGTCTGCTGCTGCTCACTGTGGCGTGACGTCACGCGGAGGAGGCGTGGCTGCGCTCGAGGGGCGGGAACTAAGCATGTTTCTCTCAGTCCAGCAGTGTATGGAACTGTGTTTTACTAATCTAGTTTGCCATTGCAGTTAATGAACGGGTCTGAATGCATGTGGTTAGTTGACATCAAATGTCATGCAGTGCTCTCAAGTGCTGTAGATCAAACAGTAGATCATAGCACTCCTACATGAACAAATACTATAGTCATTTATAGTAAATACTAGTGTTTTTGAACCATACTATAGTAAATTGTATTATAATACTGTATATATTATAGTATTTACAACACTTTATTAATGAATGCTACAGCATACTGTAGTATTAACTATAGTGAACTGATAAACTGTAATAAATACTGTAGTATGCTTTAGTGTGTACTACAGTAAACTGTAGTGTATTTTAGTATAATATACCTGATAGTTGTAGAAAACTTATCGGGTAAAGTAATTTGTTTATATTACTAGTTGTTATATTACCATAGCAACCATAGAATTACCACAACACATTAATTCAAGTACTTTACTATAGTATGGTTAAAAAACACTATAGTATTTACTATAAATTACTATAGTATTTTTTCATGTGGGCTGGATCACTTACAAATTGCAGTCCGCTACTGATTCCAAAATCCAAATTACATGATAAAAATTGTAGTTGGTAACGTAATCCATTACGTTACACATTTTAGGTAATATAATCAGACTACTTGTTGATTACTTTTAGATTACTTTTGACCTAGGGCTGGGCGATATAATGTTTCATATCGTTCGGTATCGATAATTATTGACATTTTTTTTGTCTGCGTCACTCATAGCACATGCCTATATCATGTGCCATATCGAAAAAATTTTCTATCGTTATGGAAGAAGGTGCACCGTCGATAAATATCGATACCGTTTTATCGCCCAGGCCTAGTCCCCAGATCTGTGTCTTGACACAATCTCGTCTCTGAGCTCTACAGGCTTGGTTTTTGCTCTGATATGTGTTTAACTGTTAGACCTTAGGGGTGTGTGCCTTTCCAGATCTTACCTTTTCAATTGAATTTGCCACAGATTAACTTAAACTCAAAGGCCTGGTTTCACAGACAGGGTTTAGACTAAGCCAGGATTAGGCCATAGTTCAATTAGGACATTCAAGTAATTTTTATAAACATGCCTTAGAAAAAAACATTACTGGTGTGCATCTTGAGACAAAACAAAAGCAAAATGTGAAAAAAATGAAGGGGTACGAATACTTTCACAAGGCACTGTGTAAAAGGGTTGGATTTTTTTCCCCCATGAAACAAAAAGACAGTTCTGCTGTTAAATAAAAGAATATAAAAATGCATATATATATATATATATATATGCATGCATAAAATGCAGGGCAGTTTAGCTAAGTCCATTGTAAAAATGCATGTTTTATATTTATGTCTGAATTTGAAGCATATACAGTATAATTTTACACCACTAGACTATCATGACGCACAGAAAACATTTGTGTTTGGCACTAAATACGTTGGGTTCTTTGCCATGTAAATTTTAATGTGCTCAAGTTAACAATATTGAATCTCGCAGAGCAGCTACATCCATATAAAGTGTGTTTGTCATCTGCCGTGTGATTGGTGGAGGAGGAGGCGAGGCGTTCACATGGTCACAGTGTGTGTTTCTCGTATGAGGGGGTTATTCATGAAAGTGGGAGCTCGGGCTCTGATGTTCCCATCACCCGTAACATAGTCAGTGGAACGCGAGTTCTTAGTGCTGCAGCTTCAGTGTTTGTGAGGGATGCATGTGGTCCTGATGTTTACTGTCAATAGCTGTCAGTGTTTAGCAGCAATAGTCCATCTGACAGACCTGGACGACGAGCAGATGAGTGTTCTCACCCAGAGAAATGATGCTTTGATTTATAAACCAGAATCAGAAACACAGAATATGTTCGTTTACTGTGCCTTCCAGAAGTATTCAGACCCCTTCATTTTGTCACATTTTATGTGACAAAATGCCTTATGCTAAACTGCTTTAAAGCTGCAGTCCGTAAGTTTTGCCTCTTTGTCGCCATCTCTGTTTGAAAACCTGGAATTGCAGCTGTGTGCGGAATTATCTTCCTTGCGTGGGTTGTGCTTCGGCGCGGCTCCAGCGCGGATGAATCTAATGTTCTGAAGCGTATGTGTGGCAGTCAGTCACGCACCGGTGTAGATATTTACTGTACTTCGCAATCACAGATTCTAGCACGTCTTGGAATATGACCCAAATAAGAATTTTCTCCGTATATTGCCATCTGAACAAGTAACAAGTCTGCCACGTTTGTTCTGACCAACTGAGGAAAAAAACATTACCATAAATCTCGCTACCAATGGTGATTAAATCTAAAGATCAGTTAGCTCATATCACATCAAACCGTGCAAATTATTATTATTGTTATACTTTATTCTCAAATAATTAATGTTAACAACATCAGCATTGGTGACTGAGTATAGTGTGTATTAGTGTGTAGATTTCAATTTCTGCACAGTAAATTATGCTCCCTTCGAACTGGTTTTCTTTGAAATACAAATCTTTGTAATCCCAGGCTATCTGTAATCAGAAGCACATTTATAACTGGAATATAATTTAATTTCATTCACATGTGTTTCATAAACGCATAATCCTTTATGGATTACAATCCGCCATCAAAATGATACATTTAAAGTCCACCTGTAGTCAAAAATGTTATCCTTCAAAACTCATCTTTGATCATCAAAATTACATATTTAAATGTTTTTTCTTGTGAAAATAATTTTCTCATGCCTTAAAATAGCTTGAATGCAACTTTACACCCTTGCCTCTTGCTCAAATATTGATTTCGGATCATTTTTAACCAAAATAAGTTACGGACTGCAGCTTTAAATTACAAAATTTATTAAGAAAATACTTAAGTACTAATTGCATTGCTGTGGTATAGATTTAAATTCTCTGGATGATCTTTGAGATGTTTCTACACTTTTAGGGGCCCAAGAAAAGTTTTTTTTTCCCATTTTATTTTTTCTGGATTCCATTTTAATGGTCTAATTAAATTGCGATAATCAAAAGGCATGTCTAATTAATTAAATTCATGAAACTTTAACAGTTTATTAACAATTTAACAACAATACGACCCTATGAAAAAATTTTTTGTTAGAATTGACTACAAACTTATCAAAAAACTGTAGCAATTAGATAAATGCATAAAACTTTAACAGATTATTTCATTAAAAAAAAATGTAATCAAAGTAAAATGTAACAATTTTTTCTTTTATTTTGTAGCAAAAGAAATGCTGTGCAACAGAGGTTTACTGTTAAAATTGAAACAAACTAAATATTGTGATATAATGTTTTAATAATTACTACTACTTATTTTAAGAAGCACATACTGTACAGTACATACATAAACAGAAAATATATACATGAACACATTTTTAGTAATGATAACTCAAATGTGGTGATCAAACACTTATAATGTGATGACAAAAATATGTAGTGGAGGCAGGGTATTTAACAATTTAACAATAAACTTTGTTATCCCAAATGAGTCTGACATCAGTGCACTTAACAGTAAACAATTGTAAGTCGCTTTGGTTAAAAGCGTCTGTAAAATGTAAATGTAAACTTTATTTATAATAACTTATATACTTATACACTTATTATAAATAACTTTAACACAAATAGAACAATATATTTATAACTTGAATTAAGAAAATAAACTGTAGGGCAACAAGCTACTGCCAATCCAACAGGAAGCACAGCTTTTCCAAATGTAACATCTAAAATGAATAAATGTTAATAATGAAGAATTATTTTTTCCCACAAATTCTGTATTGTGTAATGTCTGGTAATCAAATGAACATGAAGATTCGTATTTAAATAGCCTTTTTGCAGTTTAATATTCACAGACACTAGTCTATATCGCGATTTGATTTAAGTGTACTGACCTGTTTTTTATTTATTCATCAAAAATGACAGATTCCGAGGAATTCCGCGTAAATTCCGTTTTTACGACTGGATTCCGTGCTTTCGTTTGCGTTTTCTGCATCGCGGAAATCATAGGGCCCTATTAATGTAGCAAACGAATATGATAAGCTCATTGTGAGAGCTGAGTGGCTGTGGAGCCGTAATGCGCCGCAGACACGTGCAGTGATGCGCAGATCAGCTGTTAAACAGCGTCTGATGTTAAAAATGAACCATCCATTCATCATATCATCATGCAAAACTAAGAATTCGAATCATTGAATGTGACGATCAAATATAGCATATAGGTACGGTTGGGTGGCGGGCGGATAATTTGAAGCAGCAGACTCGGGTGAAGTTTGAACTCATCCGCAACGATCAAATCATATAGGTACGGTTGGGTGGCGGGCGGATAATTTGAAGCAGCAGACTCGGGTGAAGTTTGAACTCATCCGCACATCTCTACACTACACTCCCTTTAAAAGATTGCTTAAATTGTTCAAGTTTTAATTCATTTAATTAGACACCATTAATTTATGATAAATTTGTAATGAATCATAAAACATAGAATCCCGGAAAAAAATAAAAGGGCAAACAGAATTTAGGGGAAAATAAAACCGATTTCATGGGGCCCTGAATTGAAAGGGCGCTCTGTGGAGTTATATTGTATCATATGGGAAAAAAAATTGTGATAACATTTTTGGCCATATCGCCCAGCCTTAAAGGGATAGTTCACCCAAAAATGAAAATTCAGTCATTAATTACTCACCTTCATGTCGTTCCAAACCCATAACACCTTCGTTCATCTTCGGAACAGAAATTAAGATATTTTTGATTAAATCTGAGAGCTCTCTGACCCTCCCATAGACAGCAAGGATATTACCACGATCAAGGTCCAGAAACGTAGTAAGGACATTGTTAAATTAATCCATGTGACATCAGTGGTTCAACCGTAATTTTACGAAGCTACAAGATAACTTGTTGTGCGCAAAGAAAACAAAAATAACGACTTAATAATTAATGACAGAATTTTCATTTTTGGGTGAACTATCCCTTTAACATCACCCAAGCCGGGAAACCTTTAAAAAAAAAAAAAAATCCGAATTCCAATTTATATCATACGGAAGTTCTAAGCGGCCATGCAATATATATATTTCCTTCTTGTTTTCTCGTTATAACGACTTAATTTTCTCGTGATCTCGACATAACGGGAGTTGTTTTCTCATTATAACGACTTAATTTTCTCGTTATCTCGACATAACAAAAGTTGTTCTCTAAGTTACAAAACTGCGCCAACAGGTGGCACTATTGCCCTGAATATAACTGATGGGGTGTTGTAGGCTATATATCCACTATACTGTACGCGTTTGGGATAGAATAGGACCTTCCTCGTGATCGCTATAATTTGTGCAGTATTGTTCATTACTGACATTTAATTAATTCATAAATGTTAAATGCTTCTCCACCAGCAGCAACGACTCTGACACCACCGACAGTGAGTGATAAACTCAGACGCACGGCTTCTCACCACTGCATAACATCTTTACAGATAAAGATCAAATATAACAAAGTAGTAAATAGTGAGAATTTGCAGAGACCCCAATTGAGAAAAACTATGCAATTTAGGGCAGATTATGATATTTGGACAAAATGTAAGATGAATTGAGATCTCTATAACAGGATAGCAGACTACTAACTGTACATAAATATCAGCTGTCGCTATGTATCTGCCAATATGTCTTGGCAAGAGGATATTTAATGCTTAAAAGTTCAAAACATGCAAAGCAGTGCAATATGATGATGATTGAGAGATGAACAGATAAACGTTCGTCAAAATCCTGATGATTGTATTTGAAACTCACTGATTTAAAAAAAAAAAAGATGTCTGGATAATCAAGTAAAGCCAAGCTGTTTCAGTAAGTGTTCATCTTCAGAAATTACTAACGGAGATATTCTTACTTTATAAAACTCTAAAGATTTCATAGCAAAAAACCCCCCACATGAACCAGGTCGATTGTGCTAAAAGGCATTAAACTAATCAATCAGACAACAACCGGCATGTAGTAGATTGTGTGCAACAGGTTTATCAGCAAAGTTTTGATCATTTAGAGGCCTTGGAGATTAATTAGGGTTAATGCAACAATTAATCAACAACTTACAATTATGTGCTAAATAACACGCATTACACAAGAGAATGAAATCATCTTTCAAAATACATTTTAATGACCTGAATTATTAATTAATTTTTTTAATTAAATTTTTTTCAACTTTGCCCTTAAGTGGAAATTATACCTTCAGGTGTTTATCTAGGATTGTCTAAGTGTATTATTTATATTTGTATTTTGTTCACCCACAAATTGTGCTCGCATCATTTGCTTCCATTTCAAACCCATAAAAAAAGTCATAGAGGTTTGGAAGAACATGAGGACGAGTAAACGATGGCAGAATTCTCATTTGGTATTTAATCTCTTGCAGGTCATGTGACCACCTGGTCACGGTCTTCAAAGAACACAGGGACCAGCAGCACATGGGTACGCCATGAGCAGAAGAAACCGTCTGAGGTGAGAAATACTGCTTCATCAGTAAACACAAATATACACCAGAACTTAACTGCTCTGGCAGATGCACTAATGCATTAAAGTCAGCATTTTTAGTAAGAAATAAAAAATAATCAATGCATTATTGAACTGGGTGGATGGTAAGGGTGTGCGATATTCAGGAAAAAATGATATCTCAATATTTTTTTATTTTTTAAGATAATGATAATTAAACAATATTTTGCCGAGTGTTTTTTTTTTTGTTCTGGTACTTTGACTGATTTAGGCCTTTCATGGATAAATAAATATCACACTAAAACCACCAGTAGGTGGCGGCAAGTCCTTGTCTTAATGAGTGATTTCTTGAATCATTCATTCAAAAGATTCATTCAGTGAAATGAAGCAAGTGACTGTCTTTATGAATGGATCATTGAATCACTGACTCAAATGATTCATTCAAAAACAAATTCATTCAGGAATGTAACACTGTAGTGTTGCGCTGAGATGCACAAACGTTTGATCCGGCTTTGTTTGGAGCTATTTTCACTGGCGAAACAATAAAAACAGACAATATTGTGTCTAAAATGTAACTCACTCAACAATAACTTCTCGTTTGTTGAACTGCTGTATGAAATCAATACAACATTCGCGATTGCGCTCACATGCTGATATTCGGGAAAACAGCATTCTTGCTTGTGTGCTATTGCTATTTCTTACTATATCATATCATAAATATAAAAAACAAATTTTTTTTTTCGTAACTTGAAATATAGGGCCATTCAAACTGCATTCTAATGATGTGTTTTTGTTAGTTTTTTGCATGAACTCATGCATACTTGATAATGTCAGCTCACACATCATTAAAGCAACAATTAGTTGTATACTAATTGTGCACACCCCTAGCGGATGAGACGGAGTCAATTTATTTATTTATTTATTTATTTATTTATCATTTAGCAGTTTAGAGCTGGGTGATAGGATAGTTTACATTTGACGACGATATAAACAATTAAGCCATTAAGAATTGCTGCAATATTGTATGATTTATGTGATTGTACAGTCAGTTGATAATACTTGTAGTAGTTGTAATTTTCCTAACTTTGTGATCTTTAATCAAAATGTAATTTCTTGATATTTTCATATCCAATTTTTGGTCCCGTCTATTTACATTCATTTAAGACACGATTGTTTTGAATGAATTTGAGAAAGAGACGGTGCATGTGGATCTGTGTGGCGTTTCTATATAGACTGAAGCTCTGAGTCTGCTTCATAACACGACATTAAGAAAAGTTAGCTTCGTAGATAAATGTGTCTCCTTCGTCTTGTGATGGCTTGGGTTGGTTTCCAATGGGAATCAGATATGCGTTTAGCTGAAGGTCAGATGTCCAGTGTTGGGGAAATTTATTTTTAAAAGTCGGCCTAATGCGTTACAATATTGCTTTACTCCCTAAAAAAAGTAACTAGTTGTGTTACTTAGTTACTTTTTATGGAAAGTAAAGTTACGTTACTTTTGCGTTACATTTTCTTATCTGGGCTGGGCTTGCTTATTTGTTTTTAATATAAAAAAAAGTTATATTTCTGGCAAATGTAAAAGCCCTTTCACAACAAAAGTGAAATGAAAACATGTCAGGCTGAAGAAAATGAAAATTCACGTCTGTACAGTAGAGGACGCAGCTCATGCCATTCTGTATTGCATGAAGAATAGGACGCAAGAACACTCTTCAGTAATAAAAAAGAAAGAAACCCAAATGTTATGTTTATCTGAAGTCATTTTTGCTTATTAGTATGGTTGCATTGGATCATCAAAGGCCAGCAGCAAAGACATTTGTTAATAAAATGGGATTAAATACATAAGTTTTGCATTTCATTTTTTTAATTCATTTTGAGGAACACTGAATCTGTTTTTGTGCAGTGAGATGAGTAAATGCATGTTCACATCTAGTCTCGAACTACAGTAAGATCATGTTCACACAACGCCTCTGCACTTACTCCTGATTTCTTTCAACATGCGGACACGAGAGCTGTCAGTCAATAAATGTCACTTACTTATTTGAAAAAGTATCTCCGATATTTTCTTGTAAATTAAAATGTAATGCATTACTTTACTAGTTGTATTAAAAAAAGTAATCTGATTACGTTACTTGTGTTACTTGTAATGCATTACCCCCAACACTGCAGATGTTTACATATTAAATATGTGTCTGATTTAAAACCACATTTGCACTGTGCTTACAGCACTGACTTTTCACACACCACTGGATAAACTCACGTAACACCCTACGTTTTTTTTCTTGGCAAGTCACCCACTCAAAAATGTTAACGTTTTTACAATTTAACTTTTAAAAGCAGTTGTTTGTATGATTGTCTTCTGTGATGACATCTTAATATTTCATATTATGTGTTCATACATATTTGAGTGTTTCGTATTTCATATATTTTGCTTTCTGGCACGAAAATTGCTTTCTAAAACATGGCAAAGTATTTAATTCTTGCCTCGGCGCCAGTGAAAATGTCACCAGAGCGAGAAGGGATTGTTTCTTGTTGAATGTTGCCAATGTTCTGTTCTTTCAGGTGTTTCGGACCGATTTTATTACAGCCATGAAGTTGCCTGATTCAGCACAACTGAGCCCAGAGGAGTTTTATTTCCTATCCGACCCCTGGAGGCAGGAATGGGAGAAGGGTGTTCAGGTGCCAGCCAATGTGGAAGCCATTCCCGAACCTGTAGTCAGGTGAGAGTCACAGTAAATTACAGGCATGATCTAGACTGATGTGTTTCCCAAGTAGAAATGCAGTGAGAAAAAAATGCCCTTTTCAGATTTCAGAATGAATTTGCAAACAGTGTTGCACCATAATATGTGTCCCTGGAGCACAAAAGCAGTCTTAAGTCGCTGGGGTATATTTGTAGCAATAGCCAACAATACATTGTATGGGTCAAAATTATCCATTTTTCTTTTATGCCAAAAATCATTAGGATATTAAATAAAGATCATGTTCTATGAAGATATTTTGTATATTTCCTACCATAAATATATCAAACCTTAATTTTTGATTAGTAATATGCATTGCTAAGAACTTCATTTGGACAACTTTAAAGGCGATTTTCTCAATATTTAGATTTTTTTGCACCCTCAGATTCCAGATTTTCAAATAGTTGTATCTCGGCCAAATATTGTCCTATCCTAACAAACCATACATCAATGGAAATTTAAAAAAATTGACCCTTATGACTGGTTTTGTGGTCCAGGGTCACATATGTCTCTGTAAAGTGAGCAACTCTTACCCGTACAAGAATAGATGCTCAAGAAAAGCTTATGCCAAAAAATGATGTGCGCTTCAGTGAGATTATGAGAATGGGAGTATGTTGCACAGCTTTCAATGTACTTTCATTATAAAACAAACTTGATTGTTGTTTATTTAGTTCTAACTAAGTTTAGGGTACGTTTTTGCTCGAAACTAACCAAAATAAAAATAATTTGTTTATAATCTCTGCACAGGAGAGACTTGGTGTTGTTTCCAAACAAAAGAAAATATGTCCGTATCAGCAAAAATGAGTTTAAAAATAGCGGCATTTCAGATATTTGGTTATCAAAAATCCAATATCGCGCATCTCTAGTTTTTACAGTGGTCTCTTATATGTCAAACGTTTAGGGAAAATTTAATTTCTCAGTGCATGACCCATATTGATGTATTAATATTATTAAACTAATTTTACAAAAGTAATAAAGACATGGAGAGAGCCACGTTCACATCTGGATCTCTCAATATTTCACTCAGCATCCATCTGCTGTCTCTGTCATTCATGGGTTGTGCTTGATGAACCAGCTTGGTGTTCAGAATTAATAGCTTAGTTCATTCATTCCTGCTTTTTAGGTTTTGTTTTCCTTCATCAGCTCATACTAGGGGTTAGTGTCATCTCAATACCAATATTCCAGAAGCCGCTATCAATGCTATTGACATTTGATTCTCAATACCAATTTCATTTTCCAAAGTAATACCTGCTGTAATGCTTTAAGTGTTTAATTTTGTTATATGATTTAGTTAGGAACTGACTGTATTTATGTTCATTTCTAATTATTAGTGAATTGCTCACATGCCTTTGCTTTGAATATGCACTGCACGACATAAATTAATTCAGAATTACTGATGAAAGTATGGCAGTGCATCATTTACATCTGGTATTCAGATCCGTCTCTGGTGATCCGATCTCAAATGAACAGCACTAAATGCAGGTATCAACAAAGTCCGAAATGCTCATTGAAACCACAGTGGGCCACGTTGCATTTGTGCTGTAATATCGGTCATATCGGTTTCAATATCGGTTTCAATATTTTAATATCGGTTTCACTATAACAAGAGTTTCATCTTCAACCGGTTACATGAATTGAGGAAAGTACCATCTGATCATAAAACATGACTGATTTCAGCGTGCATCGACACCGATCATAAGTCACTGCACAAAGGACAAGTTGCAATGATTTCCTCTGGCTATCAACATTATGAGACAAATCCTGTCCATTGAGCTTTACTTGAAGCTGAAACATTCCTTTGAATACTTGATGCATGAAGAATGAGTTTTGTGGTCATTCAAGTGTGCAATTTTTTCCCAGGATGCTTCCGGGGGTAAATCGAATCCCGTTCTTTTCAGCGATCCAAACCAGGGGCCAGTCAGAGTTTGGCTTTGGAGAGTCACATGGTCTCACTGAGCCGTTGAGTTGTTACAATCTTGATGATCTGGATGTGACCTGGCTTGAACTGGTTAATGCTGAATTCAGACAACTAGGTAAAATCAGCTATCTGACTCATGTTTCTTTGATGATTTAAGTTTATAGCAAACAGGCCAATAATAGAGTTGAAGTTGTATTTTTTTTAATTTAGTGAAATAAGTAATGTTTTGTTGAGCTATTGGTGTTATTTTTGTATCATTGAGATACTATTATAGTTTTTATTAATATTTAAAATTTGTTTTTATTTTTGTATTTTCTGTTTTTAGTTTAATTTTAAACATATGGAATAAAAATAAAAAAGGTAATTGCAACTTTTTTCCTCACAATTCTGACTACTTTTCTCACAATTGTGAGTTTACATCTCACAATTCTGACTTTTTTCCCCCTAGAAATAATTAAGCGCCAAAGTGTAAATGTAATTTCTATAACGTTTGAACAGAAGTTATGATATGTCACACTTTCATCCCTCTTCTCTCGTTCATCAAGTAGGGCCCTATGAAATCTTATTTATTTTCATAAAAAACCTTTTTTAGGGTTTTTCCATTTTTTTTGTTTCACATTTTAATTTTTCTGGACTCTGTTTTAATGGTTAAATTAAATTTTATTAATCAAAAGCATGTCTAATTAATTGAAATCATTAAACTTATAGACGTTAACAGTAATTTATTAATAATTTAACAAAAATAAATTCTTTACAGCCAAATTAAATACTTTTTTTTTTTTTTTTTCCTCAAATTCAGTTGCATGTATGTATTTATTTATTTAACAAAATTCTATGTTTTCCATATTATTTTACCTGATAATCAAATGATGGCATAAAATATTAAACAAAATGTAATTAAAGAAACCCCTTCATTTTTTTTGGCAAATAAAGTGCTGCATAACAGAGCTTTACTGCTAAATTTTTTTAAAACGTAAGGAAATTTGTGTGATTATTTATTGAAAACAAAAGTTTTAATAATAATTTAATTAGTAGTAGCAGTAGTAGCAATACGTACATTCTACTGTACAGTATTAATATATTTCTGTCACAATTTCTTCAAGTTAAACCGAACTCTAAATGCCGTTTTGCATTTTAATATTCAAAGACACAAGTCCATATCACCATTTGATTTAAGTGTGCTGACCTACTTTTGATTTACTCATTCAAAATTTGACAAATTCCATGCCATTCTGCATTATACAGTAAATGCCATTTTTATGACTGGATTTCGTGATTCCCTCCATGTTTTCCACATCACGGAAATCATAGGGCCCTACTATACAAATACAAGGCCGTTTCCTTTGTGTGTCTCAGCACTTCCAGAGCTGGACGAGCTCACCATGGAGCAGGTCGTGGTGGAGCTGGAGAACAGGTGTCAGCAGAACATGCAGCAGGCCATCGAGACCGAGGAGGGTCTGGGCATCGAATACGACGAGGACGTGGTTTGTGACGTGTGCCGCTCACCTGAGGGGGAGGACGGCAACGAGATGGTCTTCTGCGACAAGTGCAACGTTTGTGTGCATCAGGTATTTAATCCAAAAACAATCCAGATTGTATTGGGGTCTGAGCTCTGTAATGAATCGCAGACGTGTCCATTGTGTGCATGAATGCAGTGAAACACCAGAGACCGGATTCACGAAACATTCGTAAGAATAAAATTCTTCATAACTGCTATTTTCTTCTTATTTTCTAATTTAAGAGTAAAGTTAGGAATAATTTGTAGTCCTAAAAACATTTGAAGAGTTTATTTGCAAAAACAGATAACTCTGTTTTTTTAAATGTTCAAAAATCATGTTTTTTATTATGTTATCATGTTTTGTTGTGTTAGTTAGCTGTTTTTTTTTTAAGTTAATTTTTTAACCTAGTCAAAAACATGATTTCAGAGAATATGAGTTATGAGTATCTGAGTTATATGTTTTTGCAAATGAACTCTTCATTTCTTAAAAATGCTTTAGTTTTTTTCTTTAGTTTATTCCTGAAAATATCGTGAATAATCTCTTAAAGTTGGAAAAATTTTGCAACAAGATGTAATTTTTTGTGTGTGTGAAAAATAACGGTTTTGGACATATAAGGTAATACAAATAAAAAAAAAACCTTAAAGTAACTTCAAAAGAGCATGTAAAGCAAATATCTTCAAAAGAAATTCCGTGTGAAACATGCCTCCGATCCGCACAATGTTCTCACCTTTTTTCCCCCCCCTTACCTGTTTGCATCTCTGACAATTAGGTTATCAACAGAAACTGATCATTCTGATTATATAACAGTTCTGATTTGTGAAGATTATTGGTTGTGTTGACGGAAAGCATGTTTTTGTTCCTTCTGCAGGCGTGTTACGGGATCTTGAAGGTGCCGCAGGGTAACTGGCTGTGCCGAGTCTGTGCCCTCGGAGTGCAGCCCAAATGTCTGCTTTGTCCCAGGAGAGGAGGAGCTCTGAAACCCACTCGCAGTGGAACCAAGTGGGTCCACGTCAGCTGTGCCTTATGGATCCCTGAGGTATTGGAAGTCAGTCTGGGAGTGTTCAATTTTAGGAGCGCACCAAAATATCAGCTTTCGAAAAATGTTCAGTTTCTGACTAAAGAGGCAATGGCTGAAAATCCTGCACTCAAGTATGAACAGAAACTACAACTTTGTGGCTCACTTTTAAAAAAAAGTTTTACATGAAATGGCAGCGTGCACATTCAATTAATCAGTTTTAATCATATGTGACCCTGGAGCACAAAACCAGTCGTAAGGGTCAATTTTTAGAAATTGAGATTTATACATCATCTGAAAGCTGAATAAATAAGCTTCCATTGATGTATGGTTTGTTATGGATGTATGGAC
>NW_015632469.1:1052137-1070029 GCF_001515625.1 Sinocyclocheilus rhinocerous
ATACATCATCTGAAAGCTGAATAAATAAGCTTTCCATTGATGTATGGTTTGTTATGATAGGACAATATTTGGCCGAGATACAACTATTTGAAAATCTGGAATCTGAGGGTGCAAAAAAATTGATAAAATCATCTTTAAAGTTGTCCAAATGAAGTTTTTAGCAATGCATATTACTAATCAAAAATAAAGTTTTGATATATTTACAGTAGAAAATTTACAAAATATTTTCATGGAACATGATCTTTACTTAATATCCTAATGATTTTTGGCATAAAAGAAAAATCTATAATTTTGACCCATACAATGTATTGTTGGCTATTGCTACAAATATACCCCAGCGATTTAAGACTGCTTTTGTGCTCTAGGGTCACGTATATAAACACCGGCTTGCATTTGAGACACATGCACCTGCTCTAATGTGTGATGAGATGCACATTTAAAAGGACAGCATGCATGTTTGTGCTGTAGACTGTGGACAGCATGATTACATACTCGTTTGCATTTGCTTTCCCTAATATTTTTCCTAAAACATTTTTAATTACACTACCAATCAAAAGTTTTTGAACAGTAAGGTTTTTAATGTTTTTGAAAGACGTCTCTTCTGCTCACCAAGCCTGCATTTATTTGATCCAAAGTACAGTAAAAATATTTTTTACTATTTAAAATAACTGTTTTCTATTTGAATGTATTTTAAAATGTAATTTATTCCTGTGATTTCAAAGCTGGATTTTTAGCATCATTACTCCAGTCACATGATCCTTCAGAAATCATTCTAATAGTCTGATTTGCTGCTCAAAAACATTTATTATTATTATGCTGAAAACATAAATTTTTCAGGTTTCTTCGATGAATAGAAAGTTCAGTAGAACAGCATTTTTTGAAATGGAAATATTTTGTAACATTATGCATGTCTTTATCATCACTTTTGATCAATTTAAAGCATCCTTGCTAAATTAAAGTATGTATTTCTATACTTTCCCCCCCCAAAAAAAAATTATGCTGACTCCAAGCTTTTGAATGGTATAGTGTGTAATGTTACAGAAGATTTTTATTTCAGATCCGTTTTTCTCTCAACTGTTTACTTTTTTTTTTTGCCCATGGTCAATTATTCCTTACTTAAAGTAGCATTTATAAGCGTATCGCTGCTGTTCCATAAGCGCCACCTGCTGGCAGAGAGTGAATTTGCATCTCATTCAGCTCGTCTGCTGTTTCGGTTTCATTCAGATATGTTTAATGTAGCATAGTTTCACAAATCTAAAGTCAGACTATTCTGTTTTGCTTCAGATTTTGAAATTATACAATCTAATTTCAATCAGAAACGGCTCTTGTTGCATGTATGCAGCATCTTTGTTGTGATTGTGATTAAAATGAAGTGGTTGACTAATTTTAAATGGAAAGAGCACAGGCAAAGCCTTAGTTTGTTTATATGAAGATATTTCTTTCGTTTGTATTATTTGATTTGGGATTTGTTTTAAAATTTCAATTTAGTTTTGTTATTTCACATATTTCAATTTCACAAAGAAAAGTGCAGTATTTTTTATGAGAAATAATAAAAGGACACCATTTATAATTTGTCCTAAATCTAATTATTTTTAAAAATCGTGAGGAAAACGCATCGCATCGTGAGTTGAGTGAGTCATTACATCCCTACTATTTGATTTACATCATATGGTATGAACTCGTTTTTTCATTCAGTGCAAAAACTCAAAACGTCTGAAATGATGGAGCTGGTCATGTAAATGTAAATTCCTGGCTTTGATTCCAGCCTCTCATGTTTTACGTAACTCCTCTCACTCCCACATACAATATCATCTAAACCCCTCTAAGTAGATCGAAGTTGTGTTTGGATGTAAAGTGTTCCATTTTTTGTAGAAACATACAGTTTCTGGCTGTGGTTGTTTTGATGGTTTCTTCTGCAGTTATCCAGCTTGTTTTAAACAAGATTAGATTTTGTTTTTGAAGTCTTAAAGGTGCGGCGTGTCATTTCTGCATCAGTAGTGACACTGACGTTTTGTTTGAGGCTGTAACAGCATTGTTTTTGGTGGGACTGTTTGTTTGTACGACCAATGGAAATCAAGTGTTTGAAACTTTGGGGCGAATAAAATATTGCATTATTGTAATTAGGGATGCACGATATATCGGCGGCCATATCGTTATCGGCCGATAAATGCTATTTTTAATATTAGCGTTATCGGTCCGATAACAAAATTAGGTCGATATCTTTAAGCCGATAAATTATGTATTATTTGCGCTGGTTGAACCACTTCACGTGCTTGCTGCTGGCCACTAGGGTTTTGATCGTCGCTTCTGTGACGTCGCACAAAGCAGATGCGCGCGTTACAAGAGCTGCTGCTAGAGAGAAGATAAGATAAATTTATAAAGCTTATCAGACGAAAGTCACTGCCAAACAAACAGCGTTACCCACTACCTATAAGCCAGTACAACAAACACTTGACAATATGAAGAAATTTGACAAGGACAGTGCCAAAGCAAAAGCCGTCACATGCAAAGTTATGGATATGATTGCAGTTGATGACCAACCTTTCAGCATTGTTGAGGATTTTGGATTTTGTCGGCTTATCAAATTTATTGAACCGCGCTACTCACGCGCTATTTGTATAAAAGAAAGTTGGCCATAGAAATTAATAGTTAATTAATAAAGTTCAGAGATCAGTTCAAACTTTTCTGAAGTTAAGGTTTTAAAATAAAATCAGTTGTTCACTGTATGTGTTTGCCTTTTGTTTTTGCAATCATGCTCAGAAAAATTAATATGTATATTTATCGGCCTATATATCGGCTATCGGCCTCCAAATATAAAGAGTTATCAGTTATCGGTATCGGCCAAAATTTCCATATCGGTGCATCCCTAATTGTAATTCATTGCAGCTTTAAAAGTAACACAACATTTGGAAGCATCAGAGCATTATAAATCTCTGAATTATAATAAGGAAAAACAGAATGTTCTGCAGTAACACCATTTTTTTGCTGTAGATATAATACACTCCAGCATACTTTTCCAGTAGAAATGCATTATTCTCTATTGTAAGCTGATGTACGCTCTCCGTGCCGCAGTGCATTCATGAAATTCATTGGTTATTATTTCCAATATTGATTTTGATGATTTGTTCAGACATAGTTGAGTTGAAATGAACTTTGGAATTAATTTAGCTTGATAAAATATGCAATAAAGCAGTAAAAGCGCAAAGGAAATCATGCCCTAAATGCTACAGAACTCATTCACACTTATTCATCTGCAAGGCGCGTTGCCTTTGACGGAGGAAACTTGTAATTAGCATGCAATAATGGATGAATTCTAATTGAAATATTTCCTCGGCTCTCTTTATGTCTCGTCGCGTGATTGAAAGGAAAGCTTTTCAGCCGGAAATTTGAACTTGTTCGGTCAGGTGGAGTGCAAGATGTTTTTGTAAAGGAGCGCCCTATTTCACGTGCAGAAGGCTGCTGAATATTTCAGTCAAAGGAGAACAAAAGCAGAATTGATGGCAAGAATGGGATTCAAAACCTGGTCCAAATGGTTATTCCAATAACGTTTAGAGAAGCTGAAGAGTGAGGCGGTAACAATGGCAGAATGACAGGGATGTAGAGAGCCACAAAAGCGAGTGAAAAGACTCACAGAAACCACGTAAAGCGCTGATGTATAAACTGAACCGAGCACATTTAATCTGTAACACTTTTGGGAGAATACTGTAATACGGTAACTCCTTGACAGGCTTTGTGAGACTCGCCTATTTTTAAAGAATTGAACTTGAAACTAACATACAGCTCTAGATGTGAAAGTGGCACTCATTGTCCCTGCTGTAGATTCTGCTTTAGATCATGCGTCCTTTTGCATTGAAAATAAGTGTCCTAGTTTACTACTAGCATTTCTTCTGGGCGGCTCCCTGTCTGCCCATAGCAGTACATGTTCAGATTAAACCAGTAAAATCACATAATACAATGCAACCCAATGCAACTACATTTATTTAGTAATAGTTTACATTTTATTCTTAGGGTAACACTTTAAGCAACAATTCTCACTATTAACTAGTTGCTTAACTAGCATGCCTATTACTAGCATATTGTCTAAGCACATATTAATGTCTTATTCTGCATGAGCATATTTTAGATTTATTGTTATTTTACACAATAAAGCACAAAATATAATTCTGTAGTCACACGCTGTTTCAGAGGCGGCTTTATGATAACAGTCTCTGAGAGAATGCACGAGTCTTCTTGCACTTAAATGGTTTAAGGTCGCTTTAATTTATAAATACGTAAGACTTTAAAGCATGTGCAGTTGATACAAGAATACCCGCAATCCCGTGCCGAAATACAAGCCCCGAGCTCTATGAAAAACACATCAAAGGCCGTCTTTTGCGCTTACCAGATAACCAAAATAATCATATTAAGCGTGCACACTTTTTTTTGTTTTTATCGCGACCAGCTTGACGGGTGTTCAGCACTCGCCGTTGCATTTTTAATGTGCTGTGTATTTTGAATGGGTGCTTTTAAAGAGACTGTCTCAAGATGGAGCGATCTGTTTCATTGCAACAAATTTTATTCTTTGGGATAAAGCCATTGAGATGCATCACCTCGTTTTCAAGGGGGTCCTATTACGCAAGAATCCAAAAACATAACACAAAAACAAACAACAATCTTAAGTAAGAAAATAAGAAGAAAATGTCAGTTCTGATCACATATGATGTGTTAACTGGGTTGAAGTGTTTTCTGACTTGTGCCGTTTCCATGATATTAAAGGTGAGCATTGGCTGCCCTGAGAAGATGGAGCCTATTACTAAAGTATCCCACATCCCAGCCAGTCGCTGGGCCTTGTCCTGTGGCCTGTGCCGTGAACACACAGGCACATGTATACAGGTGAGAGACATGCTGCTTTTGAACACTTGACACATTTAAAGAGCAGAGTAAGCTTTCATGTAGTTTCCTTTCAAAGTAAGAAAGGATGGGATGCTTTATAAAGTCTAGTCAAAATCTATTATTTACAATATGCATTATTTCAAAGCAGCTTTACAGAACATCTTGATGTTCATGTTTATAATATCTGCATGCTTTTTAGTTGCATATAGCATATTATATTGCAAGAAATCAAGTAGTTGGGATTTGCAGTATGGTACATATAATGAGTATACTGTATGTAGGTTGGTATAGTTACACGTGCTTATATATCCAGGATTATATAAAGATCTAGCAAAGGAATAATGAATGCAACAATGCAAATCTAATTCATCCAGACAAGTATATTTTTTAGTGGAGCACAAAAGAAGAAATTGTGAAGGCTGTGTTGGACGCTCCTTTCCATGCAGTTACAATGAATGGCAACTGATGCTTTCCAGCTTCAAAAAGGACACAAGAGCACCATAAAAGTATCATAGAAGCGGTCTATACAAAGTCACGTAATAGATTTCATTACTGACTAAAAATCAGCAAAATATTGAATTGGTGAGCTGAACTAGAGATTCATGAACATATCATTCAGACTAGATTTATGAACAGGATCTACTTTCATTCGATCATGAATTCATGGATGATGTTACTTTGACAGCTAGGGTGGATGTCACAATTTTTTTTGTGAATAACGAGAAAATGGTCATTTGACTCAAGTCTTATGGAAGAGTATTGCAAGTTGTACTATTATGATATTTGTATGGAGCTTTTGCATCCTTTTTGAAGCTCAAAAGCTTCTATCCCTGTTCGTTGTTACTGCATGGAAAACAGCCAACAATGCAATGAAAATATATTCCATTTGTTGTTATTAACAACATGAAGTGCATTAAACATTACATTATGTCAGGGTTTCCCAAACTGGGGTTTGTGAAGGAACTGCAGGGGGTTTGTGAATTTAATGAAATGCTAATATTTAATAACATCATAGAAATAATAATTTTAAAACCGTTTGAAAGACAAAAACCTTCCAAAGACACTGTAATACATGGTTAAATTGAGTGATGATTCAAATAAAATGAATGTGTTCATCAGTAGTTGAATCATTGTTGAAGTGTTGAGAAAACACTTCTTGAAACTGAAAAGATTTTTGTAAAACCAGTGGTCAAATGCTGTGTGGCCTCTATATTTGCTTTGTAATTATATCCATCTGACTAGTGACTGGTCTTTGTGTGAAATGTCCACAAAACTGGAAGACTGGAAAACTCGTAGGCTATCTAAAAAGGACAATTTAAAAGATGAAAAGAAGAATTGGGGAGAATCCATGAATCATGAATAATTTATTGCTGTTTGAATAATATGTAATCATGTAATCAATAAAAAGAGAGCCATCGGATTGGATCAAATCTTGAAAATGGGTTGTTCAAAATAAAAAAAGGATTCTGAATTCGGATTAGATCACAAAATCAAATCTTGGTTTTGAGCTGGATTAAATCCTCAGTTTGTGTGGTTCAAAATGTTTTAGTAAGATACTTTTGTTCCAAATAAACTGGATTATTCTTATCCCAGCAGAAGGGTGGATTTCAGGAACAAAAATGTAATAAAACTTTAAAACTGGTCCAAAAAAATACAACATTTGTAACATGTAATATATCCCCGAATCCCCAAACAGCTGTCAATATCAAACAAAAATATCATATTTAATTTCAACGTTTCTTGAAACATTTCTTGAAAAATCTGAAAAAGTGTGTATCTGGATTGGGGTGATCCAATCCAATTTTGACCCTGGACCACAAAACCAGTCATAAAGGTAAATTTTCGAAATTGAGATTTATACATCATCTGAAAGCTGAAAAAATAAGCTTTCCATTGATGTATGGTTTGTTAGGATAGGACAATATTTGCTGAGATACAACTATTTGAAAATCTGGAATCTGAGGGTGCAAAAAAATCTAAATATTGAGAAAATCATCTTTAAAGTTGTCCAAATTAAGTTCTTAGCAATGCATATTACTAACCAAAAATTAAGTTTTGATATATTTACGGTGGGAAATTTACAAAATATCTTCATGGAACATGATCTTTAGTTAATATACGAATTATTTTTGGCATAAAAGAAAAATCAATAATTTTGACCCATACAATGTATTGTTGGCTATTGCTACAAATATACCCCAGCGACTTAAGACTGGTTTTGTGGTCCAGGGTCACAATTTTGCTTTGAAAAACCGGCACAAAAGTAAGATGGGTTACCTGATCCTGGATAGCAAAATCCAAATCCAGATCATTCTAATCCAGATTAAACCTTTTGAACAACTGGCCCCTGCTGATGACAATGTGAACCAGTGCTCTAAACATGCCGTTTTGCTTACACAGTGCACCATGCCATCCTGCATCGTGGCCTTCCACGTGACCTGTGCGTTCGACCACGGACTAGAGATGTGCACCACTCTGGCAGAGAACGACGAGGTGCGATTCAAATCCTACTGTCTAGAGCACAGCAGCGTCTCGCGCTCAAACAACGGCGGGAATGTAGACAGACCTGAAACGCGGCACGCTGGTTCCGATCTGTCGGGGACGCATTTGGATCGTTCGAAGCAGAACCAAGCAGAACAGGAGAAAGCCAGCCAACGCAAGCAGAAGCTGCAAGAGCTTGAAAATGAGTTTTACAGATTCGTGGACCCCAAGGATGTCGCAGAAAGCCTTTCTCTGCCAGACGTTCACGTGGACTTCCTCTTCCAGTACTGGAAGCTGCGACGAAAGGCCAACTTCAACCAGCCGCTGGTGGCCCTCAAGAGGGACGAGGTGGACAATCTCGCCCAGCAGGAGCAGGACGTTTTGTATCGCCGTCTGAAGCTCTTCACTCACTTGCGTCAGGATCTCGAGAGGGTGAGTATAGCTGCCCTTTTCTCACATGTTCTCATCTGTCAAGCTCTCAATAATGATTGTTTCAAACAGGATTTAGAGCTGCACGATAAATTGACAATCGCGATTTTTTTTTGTCTCAAATAGAGATCACGATTCTGAATTAAACAAAATAATGCGTGACAAAATATGAATTGCTGCAGTCTATTTAAAAGCGTTTAATTAATTTGAATGAATTATAAAAAAATGTAATGCATATAAAAAATTGGTGCATTAAATATATTTTAAATACATATTAAAATTATGAAAAAGTGGTTTGAATGAATGATTCAATGACTCGCTCATAAATACTTCACTTGCTTCATTACTGAATGATTCAAGGTTTTGAACAAATCTCTTGATGACAAACACATTTTTTAACAGTCACTTTTCAATCGACACAAATGTTATTTGAAGTGCCAATTACTTTCAGAAGGGGATTTGATTTATTTTGATCGCTACCATAGACATCAATGTTTATATCTGTATAAATTATAAATAACTATAAACTTTCATCCCAGTATTTCTGTGATAATATGAATGACTGTAAGACAGAAATAACACTGTGTAGTTGAAAAGACTGTTTGTGAAGCTGTTTTTTACCCAAACATGTTTGCTCTCTGTGTCAGCGGCAGCGAACGCAGATTTGAGTGATTTGAGTCAGAAAGGACCCGAGCCTGTAAGGCCGGGACGTCCAGATTAGAAAACCTGGCAAATGTGGACGACGAGGCCCAGACGGCCGCCGCACAAATCTCTGCAATGGACACACCGCTAGACCAAGCCCAGGAAGAGGCTGTGCCTCTAGTTGAGTGGGCTCTTACTCCCATGGGGCATTGAAGGCCCAAAGAAGTGTATGCTAGCGTAATAGCATCAATTATCCATTTGGAAAGTCTCTGCTTTGTGACCGGAGAACACTTGGTGTGGACTCCGAAGCATACAAATAGCTGTTCCGACTGGCTGAACGGGGCGGAACGCTCAACATAAACTCTCAATGCCCTGATGAGGCAGAGTAAATTCAACCCTTGGGCTTGCTCTGAAGGAGGAAGCACAGATAGAGTTATTACCTGTGCTCTGAATGGAGTAGAGCGCATTTTAGGTATGTAACCATGCCTAGGCTTCAGGACGACTTTAGAGTCACTGGGCCCAAATTCGAGGCAGGTGGGACTCACAGAGACTGCCTGCAGATCTCCCATATGCTTTACCAATGCTAACGCTAGTAGCAGAGCAGTCTTAAGCATCAGGGGACGAATGTCAATGGACTGTAGCGGCTCAAAGGGAGGGCTCTTCAGAGCCCTCAACACCGTGGGCAGATCCCATGTAGGGACGGTGATGGGGCGAGGCGGGTTGACCCCTTCAGAAAACGAACAACTAAGTTGTTCCTGCCCACCGATTGGCCAGCTATAGGAGCGTGAGAGGCTGCTATGGCTGCTACATAGACCTTGAGCGTGGAAGGGGAACGACCCTTGTCCAACAGCTCTTGCGGCAAGGACAATATCAGAGATATGTCGCAGGAAATTTGGTCTGTGCCGCAGGCTGCACATCAGGCGGAGAAGACAGACCATTTAAGGGCATAGAGACGTCTTGTAGATGGTGCTCTAGCCTGAGAGATTGTGTTTAGCACGTTCTTGGGGAGGTCCGCAGGCTCCCATCGAGAGGCCAAAGGTGCAGAGCCCACAGCTCAGGCTGGGGATGCCATATCGTTCTGTTCGCCTGAGAGAGGAGGTCCCGTCTCAGGGGAATGGGCCACGGGGCTGCCGAGAGCAACCGATACAGCTCTGCGAACCAGTGTTCCTCCAGAGCAGGGCCACCAACAGAACCTTGTGTCTCTGTTCCCTGATTCGCCTGATTACCTGTGGGATGAGAGCGATGGGGGGAAAAGCGTAAAGGAGGAGGCTGGGCCAGTTGTGGGCCAACGCATCCCTGTCCTTCGAAAAGTAAGTTGGGCAATGGGAGTTGTCTTCTGAGGCGAAGAGGTCGACCTCTGCCTTGCCGGAGATCTCCCAGAATTTTTGAACTGTTTGAGAGTGGAGTGTCCACTCTTCTCTCTGAAAAGAAAGCTATTCGTGAGCGCAGAGAGGCAAGACTCATATCCTCGCAATGAGGACATTCCGTCTCGGTGAGTGCCGCTTCAGCGTGGGCGGTGCCCAAGCATGAAACGCACTCGCTGTGACCGTCAGCGGCATGCAGGCTTCGAGTCTCGTAGAGCGAAGATCTTGCAGTCGCTGAAGGAGAAGAATCTGAGGATCCTATGGCAAAATGCCCGCTTGTATAGCCAGATGGCCCCACCCATTCTGGCGGGCTTCGTCGCCATAGGCTCGTGCAGCACCGCTGCCGAGCCATTGGCTTTTTTTTTATTACTGCATGAACCAATGGCCGTGCAGTTACACTGCGTTATTGAAAGGCTTCAGTCATCGGAGAAAATTAGTTTTCCCAAAGCGTCTTAAGCAGACGCAGTACGAGTGAAGGATCAATAGGGAACTTGGATAATTGATGTAACTATTACACCAAATTAACTGTTGGATTTTTAGTCATTTATGGTTTGTATAAAACAATCACTTAAGTGATATTTGGAGATTTTGTTAAGGTATTAAAGTTGAATTATTAAGGTATTTTATTATTATTATTATTAGTTGTTATAATTATTGTTATTATTATTATTGTGGTATTTTATTTATTATTATATTTATTATAATCTATACAAGCGCTCCAGGCGATGCAAGCGAGGGAAGCGCGCAGTGCGCTCATGAAATTCCGGAGCGCAGTTTTAGGACTCCACTGCCGAGCATTCATCTGGCGAATCTCCGCTCCCTATTAAATAAATCAGACAAACTACAACTCACCTGCACAAACAAGGACTTTTTAAACTCTGCTGCTCTTTGCTTCACGGAAACCTGGTTGAACAGAGCCATCCCAGACAGCTCGTTACATCTAACGGGCTTCCAGCTGTTCAGATCGGACCGAGTCGTCGGGGAAAACGAGAGGCGGTGGATTGTTTTTATATCAATGAAGGCTGGTGTACAGACGTGTCAGTTTTAAAGAAGATGTGCTGCCCAAATTTGGAAGCTCTCTTTATTAACTGTAAGCCTTATTATTCACCGCGGGAGTTCTCCTCGTTTATTCTGGTGAGTGTGTACATTCCTCCTGATGCGTGAGTGAGCGTGGCTTTAGAACTGTTGGCCGATCAGATCACACACACAGAGCAGCGTTATCTGGACTCTTTCATTATCGTTCTCTGTGATTTTAAAAAAGCTAATCTTACCCGCAAACTGCCTAAATACAGGCAGCACATCACATGCCCCACCAGGAAAAGCAATATACTTGACCATTGCTATACTTTTTTGAAGGATGCATATCACTCTGTCCCCCGAGCAGCTCTGGGACTCTCTGGTCACTGTTTGGTTCATCTTCTACCGGCCTACAAGCAGAAACTTAAATCTGCTAAACCTGTAGTAAAAACTGTAAAGAGATGGACTAATTAAGCAGAGCGGGATTTACAAGCCTGCTTCGACTGCGCAGATTGGAGTGTTTTTGAGGCTGAGCTACTGATCTGGATGAGCTTACTGACACCGTGACGTCCTACATCAGTTTCTGCGAGGACATGCGTTTTCCCACCAGGACTTATTTAACATTTAACAATGACAAACCTTGGTTCAGTGCAAAACTCAAACAGCTTCGCCAGGCCAAAGAGGACGCCTACAGGAGTGAGGACAAAGCCTTGTACAAACAAGCCAAATACACACTGAATAGGGAGAGTGGCAAAGAAAAACTACTCTGGAAAGCTGGAAAAACAGCTTTCAAGTAATGACTCTACATCAGTGTGGAAAGGCCTGAAAGACATCACTTGTTACAAGACCCCATCCCCCAGCACTGAGGCCAATTAACAACTGGCTGAAGACCTCAACGAATTTTTCTGCAGGTTTGAAAAGCAAAAGCCTGGTCTGACACCCCACACCCGCTCTGACCGTCTCACAACGGTGACCGTGATTTCACCAAGTACAACATGTTCCTGGATCAACATCCTTGTTGATCCTGGAACAACATTCCAATTAACCAATCAGAATTGAGGGATAACTCTTCAGGAAATATCTGTTTTAGGCTTACGATCAGGGTTAGGTGCTTCTACACCCTTGTTAATCAGCTATCATTTCACACTGATTTTAGGAATAAATTATGGGTAGGGTTAGGTTTAGGGGTAGGGATTGGGTTTAGTCTATATTTTTGGACAGTAATGTTGATCCAGGATGGACAAAAGTTCCACAACAAGAGTGTGGATCATCATCATGTAAACCTCTTTTTCAAGGTTTATGCGAAGCAAGAATATTGACATTGATCTGAAAATGATGTGCATCTACAGGAAGTGATTAATCTATTATTGATTATGAATGTTAGTCAATGATTAGATTGAGTTAAGATGAACTTTGTATTGTATTTTGGTTCACTGTAGGCAACTCATTGTAGATGGAATGTAGATTGAGAAAGAACGTAATCAATTTGGATTTCAGGTCAACTTTAATCTGGTTCTAAAATGTGATGAATGCAACATCAGTCATATGGAACAGATCAGAATGATGAGTCATATGGAACGTGAGCATTATCACTGCAGGTTTTACACCAGAGCCCTACTCGGAAAAACGCTAACTCCTAACCATAGTGATTTCAGTTCGTAATTTAAATGTAAATGGTGTTTTTTCTTTCAGGTCAGAAACTTGTGCTACATGGTCACACGCAGAGAGAAGATCAAACACTCTTTATGCAACCTGCAGGAGAAGATCTTTTCCTTGCAGATTCAGCTCTTAGAGAAGGACCTGGTTGGAGGTATTGAAACTCTCTGCAGCAATCTCTTATGTTTTTCTTTTGCCATTTTGATTGGTGCCAGTTTTTACTCATGGCACATGATCTAAGCTGGCAATGCCCCAAAGTGTAGTTCATTCACAGCATTAGCCACAAATAGGGTTCAAAATAGACCTTTCAAAAAAGTTTTTTTTTTTTCTATTTTAAACAATTGGTCAGTGAAATAAGGTTTGCAAACTTAATATTTTATCAGTTTAATTTTCAGTTTCATATACTTTGTCTATGATGTTTGCAGTCACTCCTAGCCTTTTACCAGATTTGTGTTGTTTTGTTGTTGTTATAGCATTAAATATTAAAGGTTTATAAAAATATAATATGTAGATAATAGAATAGAATATCCAAATTAAACGGTTTTGAAACAGTTCACAATAAGCAGGTGCATTTGGTAATAGTTTAGGGCATCATGATTGGGTAGAAAAAAACAAACCAATAAACGAGCATCTACCAAAGCCTCAGTCTTTGCAACCACTTTGTGCCAAACTTAAAGAGAGAATTGTCAAGCTGTTAAAAAATAAAATTTCTCAATGCAAGATTGCAAAGAATTGAGGTCTTTCACCATCTACTGTACTTAATATTGCGAAAAGATTCAGGGAATCTGGAGAAATTATTTGAACTAGGTTTTGCTAGGTTTATCAAACAAATCTAATAGCTCTCATTTTTAATGCTTAAAACAAAAAAGAGTGTTCTGCATTCATTTGACGTGCCTTATGGTTTTGGTTTGAGCATACAGCGTCGCTGGCTGCTGACCCGTTTTTCACACACTGCTGTATGAAGGAGCTGCATTCGGTCGGATCCCTTGTTCAAGTGTTCATTATTCCTGAATCTCTGAGTCAGCACTTCTCTCTACTCGCTGGCTTTCTGTCATCTGCTGTTAAGACCCATATTCATTCTGTCTTCCTAAAAAAACACACAGATTGGCATGCGGCCGCCAGGCCTGCGAGCCTCATCAGCTCGGTCCTCGACCCTCAACAAGAAAGCTGAAGGTTAATCTGTACCTTATTTCCCATACGCAAGATACACTACAACCAAAGCCTCTTGACATCACATCTGAGCAACTATCCACACTCAAACTCACTGCAGTGACGTATAGAAGCTTTGCATGATATTAAGTGGCTGTGTGAGCCAAGTGAGCTCATCTATTTTAAAGGCACAATATGTAATTTTTCGCCACTAGAGGGCGCGTATTCAAAATAAACAAAGAATCAAAGGCGTAGTTCGATGACACTGTGACTGAGTGTGGAATCATGGGAGTTGTAGTCTTCATCCCCACAGCCGAGGCAATCCGACGGGACTCGGGCAGAAATCATGTTCATGGATGAGCTAATGATTTATTAACGTAGTAGAATGAAGCAGGGTGAGGCTGAAAGCCATCGAAGCGAAACGAGGCGCTGAACGAGCGCAACACACGGCTGGAAAGCAGCAGAGCTTTTATTATGCCACAGTCGAGCGCTTCCGCTGCTTCCGGTCGTGCGTATGTGGGGTAAAGCAGCGGAGCTTTTATTATGCCACAGTCGAGCGCTTCCGCTGCTTCCGGTCGTGCGTATGTGGGGTAAAGCAGCGGAGCTTTTATTATGCCACAGTCGAGCGCTTCCGCTGCTTCCGGTCGTGCGTATGTGGGGTAAAGCAGCGGAGCTTTTATTATGCCACAGTCGAGCGCTTCCGCTGCTTCCGGTCGTGCGTATGTGGGGTAAAGCAGCGGAGCTTTTATTATGCCACAGTCGAGCGCTTCCGCTGCTTCCGGTCGTGCGTATGTGGGGTAAAGCAGCGGAGCTTTTATTATGCCACAGTCGAGCGCTTCCGCTGCTTCCGGTCGTGCGTATGTGGGGTAAAGCAGCGGAGCTTTTATTATGCCACAGTCGAGCGCTTCCGCTCCTTCCGGTCGTGAGTATGTGGGGTAAAGCAGCGCTGTTTTATCGTACTACATACATTTAGTTCTGTTATAATGCTACTCTGTGCGCTCGTCACCGGTCTAATAAAACGCATAACTTATTAAAGACAAGTGTCTTTGGTGTTTCCCTGTTTTCTACAAAACAAAACCAGAAATCGAGGGGTTATGACGTCATTGGCAGGCGACACAATGACACTGTGGACACGGTCCGTGTCACTAGTTAAAATTGCTTATTTCTCTGGATTTAAACATTCTTCTAAACATTTGGGATAATGTAAGTACACAAGTCAGCAAAATATATAACACTGTTCTAGTGGTTTTTGGATATTTTAATAAAAAAATATTGTTACATATTGTGTCTTTAATTCCAGATCATTTAAAGTTACATTTAATTCAGAAAATTAACCCTGTATAAATAAATAAATTTAGACTTAAACCGAGTAAAACATGCAATTTGGTGCAGATGCTGATATTTATATGGACGAAAATTAAGATGAAACTCTGATAGCTTGTAATGTAAATCATATAAAAATGTCTTATGAGAAGATTAGTTTTCTGATCGAAGCTCTGTAGTTTCAAAACATATAATGCAATGCAATACAATGATGATTGAGAGATGAACAAACAAACATTCCTCCAAAGCCTGATGATCGTATGGTTTTTCTGAAAAATAATGTCTGGATAGTGCTCATCTTGAAATATTACAAACAATGATTGTGACTGTTCAAACTGGAAATTTTTCCCAAACATATTCTGATGACAGAATTATTCCCCCACAAAATTTCATGACCGTAAAATCTGCATAAGTCGAAATTTAAATGTTTCTCACTGATATAGGTTGCAATAAGAATGTGCACTTCTGTAACAATGCACTACAATATAAAGAATGAGTACCTAAAATAAATAAGAAATCACAATACTGTATTTCAGAGTATTCATGATGAATTCAGGAGATCAGCAAGGACAGTTCTCACGTTTTGTTACTGCAAATGTTGATGTTTAAATTGATTCAATAATTTAATTTCTCAACTAACAATTTTGTAGATTTGAATTGCTATTTTAGTCAGAGTAAAATTGACTGAAATTAATGAATTTGCACGAAATCCTAAATTTAAAGGATGATTTAAAATTAAATGCACTTGTTTGTTCTTTGCCGTAAACAATAAATGCAGTAAACGAGGTGCTGTTTGGTTTAGATTTATGTCTTGTGCCCTCTTGTGGACTGTTTAAAATGTTTAAAATCTTGCGTTTGCAGATCTTTTCCTCAACCTCAGTACTTCACAAAGCTGTGCTATAGACACAGCACATATCGCATGTCCTCCTGTCTTGCAGTCTCCACTAATGAGCTGATGATCTGAATCTGGTGTTAGATGAGGGAAAAATTCAAAACAAGGGTCTCAGGACAGCTTTGAGAAGCACTGAATATAATTTGAAATATATATATATAAAAAAAAAAATCAAATGTAGTTGACAGCTGTAAGATGATTAATTGCTCATTTTAAGTATTTTGCATGCTCTTTTATATTCTGCACTTTATAGACAAAACTCGGAGAGGGGAGAAGATTCATCGCAGTGGAGTCAGGGAACGAGTGAAAGAAAGGAGGAAGTGTAGTCCAGAAAAGAAAGACAAATGGAGATCAGATGACAACTCTCTATTCACACAGCTGGGTAAGTGTGTAACTGAATGATGTGTTCGCTTTAATGTACAGATCTGCTAAAAAATACTTTTGCTCTCTGAGATCAGGGGAAAGTTATTTTTAAAAGTAATGTATTACAATATTGCATTACTCCATAAAAAAGTAATTAATTGTGTTACTTTTTATGGAAAATAATGCATTGCATTACTTTTGCATTACTTTTTGTCACCTAAACTGGGCAAATCTTATAGAGACATCAGAAGTATTGGTATCAGTGATACTGGCCTTCAGTCATAAAAAAAGATGCCATTAAACAAATATTAAAAATATACTGTCTTTATGTTGTTTGTACATTAATTTGAAAATGTAATGTGAAATTATTGCAATATAAAAGTATATTTAAAAATTGTTTATGTTAGGTGGGATTAGGGTTGCAAAGGGGTGGAAAATTTCCAGTAAATTTCCGGAAACTTTCCAAAAAATCCCTGGAATATTCCACAAAAAAAAATCCTGGAAAGTTTCCAAAATTTCTGGAATATTTCCGAAATTTTGCACCTTTTTGCAACCCTAGGTGGGATTAATCGTGATTAGTTCAGAATTTTTTTTGCGATTAATTAGTTAATTTTTTTTAATCGATTGACAGCATTAATATATATATGAAAATACGCGATTGTCCTGTATTCTCCTTTTCTTAAGTTGACAACCCTAGATGTTGTCTAGACTGGATGCGGCGTGACACGACAAATCCCTGACTAGGGCTGTGCAATTAATCGAAATACAGTTTCGATTTCAGCCTCCAACGATTATGAAAATACAATAATCGAGATAAAACGATTATTGCACCCCATTCCGCCTCCTTTCCAGCGGTCTACTTTCGTTCCTCCGCAAAAGCCCAATTTCACGTGCAAATCAGTAAAATCATGTAACTTTTGCAAAATGCGACATGCTTGATTTATTAAAGTTGATTAGATTATTCATGTTTTTAAAAGCGTGAAACTTGCGCTGTTCCTCAGGAGGATTTAACTTACATGCGATCAGAGACGGAACAGAACACGGACACGTAAAGTCATCTTTTAGCTCAAAGTGCGCGCCTAAACGGTCAAATACATGCAAATATGTGTCAAAATGCGGCACTTAATGATTATTCCCGTAAACCCTCGTCGGTTATGTAATAAATGATCTTAAAAAGGTGAGAATGAAAACACATGTGTAACAGTAAATTGGATCCGTGTGACAGCGGGCTATATTCCTGCTGCCGACTGTATGCTTAATATTATTAAAACAACAAAAGACGAAGACAAAAAAATCACTCACTGCTCTTGAATGAAGGACTTTTGTAGCTTTAATAAGAAACAAAGAAAGTTTCATTCTTACAGTGAAGACTATGCTGTTTTATTGTACATTTGATTATTTGTATCTTTTTATTCTATTGTATTTGTACTTTGCTTTTTTTATTACTGACAGTTTAATTATTTTCAATAATTGAGGAATTTTGTTTGTTTTTTTACTAATATTAGTTACCCTAGTATTCTGCTGTGGTAGTTATGAATTGTGAAATTTAGCACAATAGCAACCTTATTTACAGAAAATATGTATTTGATATATCGCTATCTTTAAATAAATCACTCATATAAAGTTTTGGTCTTTATATGGCCCACTCATAATCGTGATTACAATATTGACCAAAATAATCGTGATTATGATTTTTGCCATAAT